>NC_056743.1:203071271-203093771 GCF_019279795.1 Protopterus annectens
TGATTGAGGTCGGTGAGTGTGTGTCACAGGCAGGTATGACCCTAGCCCTAAGCAGCATCCTGCCTTCACCAAGAATGATACCACAATACCGACAAAAATAATTGACTTCAACAATTGGCTTAATTTCTGGTGTCTTTCCAAGTATCTGCCTGCTTGGGATGACATGGTTGACAGGCCTCGATGCTTTGCCAGAGATGGCCTCCACCTGTCACCCCTGGGGTTCCGGTTCTTGGCCAAGGCTCTTGCCTCCCCCATTGTGCCTTTTTTAGGTTATGTCCCAGAGACTAAACTTCCAACATAAAAGATCTGTGAAAAAGCAAATTGAAGGTCATGCTCCTTAACTCTAGGAGCCTTATCTTGAAAGTGCCCTCACTGAAGGCTGTCCTCACACTGGAAGATGCCGATATCTTAGTGGTCACAGAAACTTGGTTCAGGTCTGTGGAGAGCACCCCTGCTTTACCAGGCTGTACCTCATTGCACACTTTCAGACCCCAAAACAAAGTTGGAAAGACTAAGGGTGGTGGAGTCTCTATCTTCAGTAAGGACAGACACACCTCCAGACAGGTTTGCCAGCATGACGCCCTGGAAATACTCTGGGTTATAGCCAGCTATAGACCCCCCTGCATGATTCAGGGCATCCACTCCTCCTACCTGGACCTACTTGACTTCATCATAGTACTCCCTATCACCCTGATCCATGGTGAATTCAGTTACCCCACCATAGACTGGGTGAAATATTCCTGCACTAATGCACTCACCCATTGATTCTTGACTTCATTAATTCTAACACACTAGACCAGCTCATCTCATCCCCCAAAGGGGGAGGTAACAGTCTGGACTTGCTTCTCTCCAACATGGGCAACCGCTGCACCACTCCCATAGTATGTTTCCTGGTGGGATCAGATCAGCCTGTCTCATTCGAAGTTTCTATCCCACCCAACCCCTTGCCAGCCGCAACTAGGCTAAAAATAATTCTCAAAAGCTGACTACAACATCCTAAGGGAAGGTATCAGTAGCTTCACACCACCAACCCCCACAGAGGATGCAGACAACTATGCTGAACAGTAAGCCATTGCAGTATACAAGCAGCTGTACAACTGCATGGACAGAGCCATACCCAACAGAACTAAAACCTGCTCCTCAAGGAAGCACAAACCTGTCTGGTGGACATCCTTTATCAACAGGCTTTACAACAAAAGGAAGAAACTGTTGTCCAAGAGTAAAAGGAACAAATTCCAAATTGGAAAAACTCCCTCCTCAGCCAGAACAAGCAAATCAGATCACTAGTGAAAACCTCCAAAGCCAATTGTGAGTTGAAACTTGCCTCCGAAACACAGGGAAACCACATCAGAAACCTCCATGGCAAAGCGCAGGTTTATTCCAAATTAGTACTTAATGGTACCACTTACATTGATCATGTTGACCTAGCCAACCTGCTAGCTGATAGGTTCAGTGCAAACGTCACCCCCCATCCCCCGCAAAGGCCTATTTGACATCCCCTATACTTATCCCACACCCGACATCTGTGTAGATCAAGTGTTAAAGGCCCTATACAAGGCAAAGAACGCAGCTTCCATGGGACCTGATTGTATCTCAGGTGTATTTGCGCAATCTCCAGCAACAACTAGCTTTTTGCCATTGTGCACCCTATTTAGTCACAGCCTAATTACAGGGTTCATTCCAGCAAAGTGGGGAGCTGCCCTTGTCCTCCCCTTGCACAAAGGTGGTGCCACTACTAACCGGAAACTATTGTCCCATTTGCTTGACTTGTCTGTAAAGGCATGGAGCATATTATTACGGATCTCTTAAACAAGGACATAGGTAGTCTCCAAACACTTGACCTCAACCAGTTTGGATTAGTCAGGGGCAGATCTTGCCTATTTAACCTTATTTATTTATTTTATTATACTTATAATTAATATTTAACTTCTTTGAGACCGTTACCAAGGCCCTGGATGAGGGAAGTCAGTACGTACAGCCTGCCTTGACTTAGCCAAGGCCTTTGACACAATCCCCCACTCTGGCGTCATCAAAAAGCTAACACAACTTGGTTTAAATCCTTATCTCATCAGGTTAGTGGCCAACTGGCTCACCAATAGGACCCAAAACGTCAAAATAGGTGCACCACTTCAAACAGCAGACGTGTTACTAGTGGTGTTCCCCAGGGATCTATCCTGCGACCTCTACTGTTTGGCATCTACTTTTCAGAGGTTCAGGCAAAGACAAAGGGCCTGTGGCTGACCAAGTTTGCTGTTGACTGTAAGTTTGGTGCTGTCATTGACTCCCCAGATGATGATAACATACTGCAAGAGGGTCTCATAGCTACCAATAACTGGTGTCAAAGTCATGGCCTTAAGTTAAATACAAAAAAATGTATTGTCATACCATTTGGGGAAAAACGCTGCCCCTGCTGATTTACTACATCAATGGCAACCCCCTAAGCACGCAACCTGTGGTGAGAGTCCTGGTTACTCAGGTTGACAACTATCTCACATTCAGCCATTATGTGGCAGCAGTGGTCAGAAAAGCCTTTGACTTTATCTCTTAAGTAAAGGGATTGTATCCATAAAAAAGGTTATTACCTCTCTCTACTCCTCCCTTATTAGGCCTATAATTGAGTATAATGCCCCGTTTGGTATGCACCTCTCCAAACACCTGCACCAACTGGAAAGGCCATAAAATACCTCAAAAAGAGAATCCATGGCCTCCAACATGTTTCGTATGTGGACAGGCTCAAATCACTACCACTCTACTTGGTATCATACAGATTGCTCGGAGGTGATCTGTCTCTCTCCTACAAAGCAATATCTGACCCTGCCCTGGTAGAGATGCTCCATATCTGTAAATCTAACTCCTTGCGCATTACACGCTTGATAGGACTAAATGTAATATGTGACCTCAACAAAACCTGCTGGAGAGCAAGTTTGTCTTCCAGAGGCTGCCCTGTCTCTGGAATACACTTTCCGTACATGTCAAACAGAGCACCTCACTTACCCTCTTCAAGCGCAACCGTGATGAGTGGATGAGAAGCCACAAATGTGTCCCAGGGGAGTTCCACCTTTGTCCCTCATTGACAAGGGCGTCAAGTGCTGACTAAGGGTTCTTTTTTTGGGGGATAAACACTTGGCTAGGCATGTAAGGGCCCCAGGGCCATTAGCCTAGTAACCTCCTATGATCCTAAATTTTGTTCTTTAAATTTTCGTACTTCCTCCCCATGAGAAAGATGCAGTGGTATCTGAGGTCTCTCTGGTACCAGCATCCATTATCTTGTCAAGTCCCAGATCTGGGATTTGTCAGAAGAAAAATCACTTGGTGGAGACAACAAGTAACACTAAATCCAGGTCTCTTCTCCCCCCCCCTTGTTCCAAAATAGTCAGTCACCACAGATGTTTCAGACTTGGCTTAGGGAGCAGTTTTAGGAGGGATAAAATTGCAAGGTGTTTAGGACACAAAGGACAGACGTAAGCACAGAAATATGAGTTGCTTGCTCTAATCAAGGCAGTATACCAGGCATCATCTTTGGTCACCTTGACCTCTTCATGTTGTTACATATAATACCACAGTCGTGGTACATCAGCAAGCAGGCAAGGGAGACCTGGTCTTGTCCCCTTTGCAGACTAGCCATGTTAGCTTGTAATAAAGCTTTACAGCACAATCTCCATCTATAGGCCTCCTTCATCCCGTCGGACCAAAATTGTGTGGTAGACAAGCTGAGCAGGACAAAGGCAGACCCTTGTGAATGGAAACTAGATCAGGGGGTCTTCCAAGATTTGATTCATCTGGGAGTTCCTCAAATATAACTCTGACATGTGTAAAGAGAGGAGGAAGCAAAGTTCTTATCCAGGTCTCTGAGCAAGAAGGCCTGGAAGATGGATGCCATTCCTTTTTCCTTTGAAATGAATGTTCCTGTATGTTTTTCTATACTTTCCACTGGTATCCAGGGTACTTCTGAAGATTCAGAAAGACTCTACTAAGATCACTTTGGTGACTTCTCCTGGCTCAGGCAACAGTGGTTCTCCCATCATTCGGAAATGGCTAGGCGCAATTACCACAACCTTCACAGAATGGATCCACTCAAACAAGAACAGGAGTGTTTTAATACACCCTGATCCCAGTCAACTGCAACCGATTACCTGGATGATAGAAATGTAATTCCCTTTAGACATCTATCTTTACTGAGGGTGTGCAGCAGGTATTAATGGAGACAAGAAAGCCTGCTACTGCAAAACCATATAATAGCAAATGGGGAAAGGTTTTCTAGTTGCTGCCAACAACGTAACCAAAAAACAGGGCTAGTGTTTCTGTGGTCTTAGTGTTTGTGCTACTGTCTTTTGACCTTTCTTTTTCCTTCAAGGTTAATTTATCTACCATTTTAGCATTTCTGCCTATGGATCTTCCTCTTTAAATGAAGTCTCTTGTGAAAGTGTTTTTGAAAGGGGTTTTTGCATGAGACCTCCAAAAAAGGAGGCTCTTCCTAGAGATCTTAATTTTGAATTAGAGAAGGGTACACTTGCTCCATTTGATCTAGCTTATCAAGTTGTCTTGAGGTTCTTAACGAGCAAAGGTGTTTTACTGATTGCTTTGACCTCTGCAAGACAAATATCAACTCTCTCTCATTTTCCACAGAGACTGGGTTTCATTGATAACTAAACCTTCTTTTGTGCCTAAAGTAGTATCTGAGTTTACTTTATGCCAAGCTATCAATATTCCCATTTTCTTTCCTGAACATAGAAATGAGGGAGAAAGGATACTCTGAAATCCTTCAAATCAGTTATTCTTTTCTTGTGAAGGTAAGAAGGAACAACCGGAGCAAAACAGACTATTTCCAAGTGGTTGTCTCTGGTTATAACCATTTATTATTTTCACTATAAAAAATGTATTTCAGTCTGTGTCAAGGCTTACTCTGCTAGGGTCTTGGCTTCATCTGTGCCTTTTTGGAAAGGGTTAGACTCTAGAAGCAGCAGCCTTGGGCCACTGTGCACACATTTGCAAAGCACTACAAGCTTAATACCTTCTCCAGGTCTAGAACAGACTTTGCTAGAACCATTCTGCAGGGGCTCCTGATCCCTTCAAGCTGCCAAATGTTGTATGCTAGGGTAATCTACCCATATAGCTAAAGCTACTGCTGCAGTGATCAGTGTGATGAACATCCACGTAGTTGTACAAGTACACTTGGCATTAACAGTAGATTAATTGAATGATTACTGGTGTAGTAGCTTCAACCTCCTTCCATTTCAGTTTGTGTTTGATTGTGTGCGTGTGTAATCTATAATGAATACATGCAAATGCATATTTGTACGCCTAGCTTTGTCCTCTCTGGGCTTAGCTTCCCTCTCTGTTGACATGAATGATGTTCTGAAAGGCTTAGTACTCAAACCTGTACTTTTAGGCTGTTCAACTCGCACTGCCTGTTTATCTGTGGAAGGTGCCTTTGGAAGCTGGCTGGCTGCTGTATCCTTGGCAGGATGTAACCCACACAACTAAACCTACTACAGCAATGATTATTCAAACATCTACTGTTATGGTAAGTTTATTTGTATAACAATATTTTTGTCCTCCTCCTCTTAACATCCCCCTGTAGAGAGACGTAATCTAAGGAGGAGGGAAGGGAATTTGACATGAATTGGGTTTCTAATATCTTTTCTATGGCTCGAATATGTAGGATCCCCTGGTGTGTTTTCACAGCATATGGACCATAGAAGTCAGATTCTCTAAGGCTTATGGCAAAGCCCCATTTGAAGGCTGTCACATCAAGAAAGGTAATCTCAGCCTGTAAACTATCAACCCGTGGCCAAAGCTTTCCGCATAGATTTATTGTTTGTTACTAGGCACGTAGTCCAGGAGACCATTGAGGAACATAACTTGAATTCCCATTCGGCTCAAAGTGCTGTCTAAGTGACTTGCTGCAGGATATGCTTCAGTCAGACAGTTTTTGAAAGACTGAAACTCTGTACCCTTATAACAGGAAGCAGCTCATTACCAAGTCAGCGCTTTAGTGCTCCGGACTAACTGCCTTGATTTCAGAATTGGAGGACTGGCAACTCACTGTTTTAGTAAGCTGTAACAGACCATGAGATAGAAAGTTCTTTTTGTACATCCATAGATCAGGACCTCCAAGGCAGACATCTTGTATGTGTGTGGGGGGGGGGGGGGACGACTCTGAAGGTAAAGCACAAACTACTCCACCTCCAGGTACTTTCCAGATTGGTCAGGGCTCAGACATACACTGGGTTCTTTCTACTTGCTCTGCCCCAGTATATTCTCAAATAGTGCATCTTTCTGGCTCAGGGTTTCTATTAGGCTTTATAGAACCTACTACCAAGCTGTAATCTCTCTCTCTGCTTGGAGTCCCTTCTAATAAAAGAATCGTGGAGCCCTCCCCTGAGAAGAAAAATGACTAACTTCTTTCAGAGTGAGGAGGAAATGGATTACTTATCCGTAATTTCCTTCCCCTTAGTGTGTCCTGAACAGTCATCATGTCCTGTTTCCTCTGCTTCACCCACAGAGTCTAATTAGGTGGCAGCCTTTGGAAAATAAAGGAATAGTTTAGATGGAAAGACCAGGAAGCAGCGGATGTTCCAAAAAGTATTTTATGAGGTGTGGATGCTGCTAAATCCATAGCTACTTGGGGGCTCTGGATGATTGTTTTCTTGCAGTTTCTAAGGAATGGGACACCCAGCCACCCTGCCTGTTAGAAAATATTCATGCTGTAGGTTTCAGGAGTCCCATATGTTCATCTACAAGTACCCTGTGGCAGATCCAAAAGTAGTGTTTATTGATGTGAAGAAAGGGTCCATATTTATTTTTGCTCTCTGTACTTTCATAAATAAGTTGATTGCTGGACCAGTTGGCGGGGACTGTGCACACAGCTGCCACTGTGGACTTCAGGCCATAAATTGTCTGGTATACCTTTTAGAAGTTCCAGATTTCTTTCCTGGATGAAGTCATTGAGAAAACTGGAGATGTCTAATGGATCTGCTCAGAGGCAACACTATTAGAACTTTAGACTGCTGGCCAGATGGCAAAACACAGCATGTGTTGTCAGTATGGTGCTGTAGATGCAGCATACAGGGAGGCAGTTAATGAGGTTTAGTCATGAGAAGATTTGCCTGGCCAAAACTTCATCCTTTAACAGAGGGTGTTAAACTGCAGCTCCTCTGTGCACATCTGGATAAGAAACTCCTCTTCTCAACTCCACTGGTGTAGTATTTACAATAATGGGTTGGAACTGACAAAGCTTTGCTAAGTGTCAGACAACACCTTCACTTTCTAATGCCCAGCTGTGGTTACAACTGCCCCTTTACTTACACCTTGCTCTTACCCTTTCAGGCCAGGAAGAGGTTTGCCAGTAAAAGGTCCACTGTAAGAAAAAAATGATAGGGAGACCACAGGGGAGAATCCTGGGAACCACAAGGGTCTACAACCATTGGAGAGCAGCTGTGACTTTAATTCTCTGCCTATCTTGTTCACTTTACCCATATCCTAACCTCCACCTCCAATCTTAACAGTAAAGGAAAAATAGCCTCGAACCTGCACATCTGTGAAGTTTATAAAGTAAATGTGGGTGTTGCACATCATTTCTTAGGACTGCATGCTACAGTTTAAGAAACCAAAGCTGACAGGTATACTCCTGGTCCAGGACTTCAGGTGCTTTTAATTCCCTCTTTATCCAGGAACTCGTATTGCTAAAGGTAATAGAACCTTTTCCCAGAGAACAAATAGTGGTGGAGGGTTTCCACTCAAAACCTTGCCTGGTGCCTAGAAAAGAGTGATTTGATTTGGACCTTTCAAAACCTCAGTAATTGCCTCAAAATACCCAAATTCACAAAGTTGACATTACAGTTCCTTATACAATTACTGGCCCCTTAGAGTTTCAAGATGGCTGTCTTTTACATTCCCATTCACAAGGATCACAAATGCTTCCTCAGGTCTTTAGACAATGGTCTTCATTACCAGTTAATCTCCTTGCCCTTTGGGCTGTGTAGTGCACACATGGATTTCAGAAGGTGCCTGCCTACAGTAACAGCTAATTGCCAAACAGAGGGCATTCACATAATTTCTTACCTGAATGATTGTTTCACTCAAGCAGTGTCCTGGAAGGAGGTGGAAAAGATGCTCCATTTCATCATGGACAGCTTCCAAAGTTGCGTCTTCTGTGAGAATTCCCAAATAACCTTTTTCCCTTTTCAAAAGGGCAGTATTCTTGAGGTCACTCTAGGAGTCCAGTTGCCAGAAAGCCTTCCTCCCTTAAGACACTATGGATCGCTTTGGGACAGTGCTATCACAAGATGGCACAGGAAAAGCTTTTAGCCAGAAAATGCTTTTGGGCATTGGTAAACATTGTTTTTGCTTCTCTCTCTCTCTCTCTCTCTCTCTCTCCCTTTTTTTTTTTTTTTTTTTTTTTTTGTTTGTTTTTTAACCCTGGGAAAGATGCAGTTGACTAATCTTCAGTGGTTCCCCAGTTTCATTTGAGACAAATGCTTGCAGTTCTTGGCATAGATGAATGTTGTCATACCCCACATGTCCCATGAACTGGAGTGGTGGTCCACCCAGGTCAGTAAAACGTGGTAACCCATCACACTTGTACCCCACTTACCAGGCTGTAGCAGCAGAAGCTATAGATTTAGCTTAAATGGGTGTTCTTTCAGGACCCAAAAATAAACATGAAGTAGATGGTGACCTTGGTGCAGGCACATGACCTTGGTGCAGGCACTCAAGACTTAAATTTGGAAGTCTGGAAGAAGGGTGTACTGCTTGTGATAATGGATAGTAATATTATAATGAGGTATAACTGAGTGTGAATGAAGTCAATCCTACTTTGGTGCAGGCTGCTTGTGACTATTTGGGTAACAGCACTGTAGTGCCTGAAGGCTGTTTGTGACTGTCTGGGTAGTAGTACTGTAATTTGTGATGACCCTAAGGACAGCCTGCATCCATCTCTTCTGAGTTAAGCAGGAGACTAAGATGGTCTAGGGGAGACGCACATGGCTGAATATCACACTGAGATATTTTCCAGTTGGTACATTGGTAGGGTTTGTCCCAGAAATCTGCTTTTGCAGCTCCAGGCAACAGTCCAAGAAATTCTGCACAAGAGTATCATATGAAGATGCTTGTGTAGTGGATGCCACCTACAGATGGCCATGTCTCTTACTTTACGCATTTCCTCCAATTCCCATTCTTCCCACGGTGACCCAGAAATAAAGGGAGGAGAAACGCAAGATGCTGCTTATAGTCTCTCTGCCCAAGCACCACTGGTTCTTCCTCCTCATGAATATGTCTAGGAGGAACATTATGTGCTGCCTCTGCAGGTGGACCTTCTGATGTGGATGGAAGGGGCACACTATATCTAGGAAGCCTTTCAGCTCACAGCTTGGATGATTTGACTGTTCTGCCCTTCAGGTTCCAGTTTACTGAGAACATTTTTAAGGAGGATGGGAAGCCTACAACTAGGAAATACTACTTTAGCCAAGTTGCAGATGTTTTTTCTCTGGTGCTTTTAAAGATTTTTATTGCAGTATTTAGGATCTTTTTAGATGACACCTCTGTGGAATTTAAGTTATGTGCTGTGATAATTGATGCACTGTGACTCTGTGATCAATCCTGCAGCCGAAGTTCTCAAATTTCAGACTTAAAAAAAATGGTGGTATTGGTAGCCTTCACCTCTGCAAGACGACTGTGGCAATGTCAAGCATTGATGAGTAAAGGACCATTTTTAGGCTTTCTTAAGGACACAGTTAGAGAATGTCCCCTTGCACTAAAAATAGTTAAAGAACTTTACTTCCACCAAGCCATTCAACTTGTCTGTCCCCCCCCCCCCCAGCATTCAAAGTGGAAGAAAGGCTGTTGCATTATCCAGATGTGCTCAGGCAGCTGAGGTATTTAAACTGAACTGTAGATACTAGATGTTCCAGTCAGTTGTTGTGCCCCCTTTGCAAGAGCGAAGGGGGTATGGTAGTGTACAATTGATTTCCAAATGGCTGGCCCTTTCTATCGTGTTTTGTTGTACTTCTAAAGGTTAGAAAATACATGGAACTGTGTGAGCTATGGCACCAGAAGTACAACTACCACTGTAGCCTTCCTCGATGCAGTGACTGGCAGCATATCTTTGAAGTACCTGTGTGGTCCTGTCCATCTGTACCTTTTTCCATGTGCTGTAAGCTGGACATAACTTACAGTGCCAGAGCCAGCCAGCAGGGGGTTTTGCAGTCTTGTCTTCCTTTCAGGTTGTCCCCTTATTGAGAGTTCTGAAAATTTGCAGAGTAGTCAGTTGGAACATAATAGCACTGTGTAAGCTTAACATAGTTGGTAGATGTTTGAATAGCTTGAGTAGTACTACCCCCCAAATGTACACAGTTTACTGTTGCAGCATCTTTGGGTGGGGTACCTCATCATGTGCTATCTACTATTATTCCTTCTCTTACAGGGCCTCGGAGTAGGTTTGGGAAGTTTTTTCTCTTTCACCTCCCCTCAGTTTAGAATTTAAGAGACTTTCTCCATCACTTTCCTAAGGGTTAAGTGTGGGTGATGCTCCTTAGCTTTCAGGGTAAATGCTGATCTGATGTCAATTTTCATGCTATCCTCAACCCGTGGGTTTGGTTCCGATCCTCTGAACCAGCTCAGCCGCTACCATAGCTGGTGGCAACCAAAAATCTCTCGTGCTCTTCCCTTACTCACAATGGACCTCAGATCTTGTTTGCCACTTGCGAGTTACTCATGGTCCCATATCCTCTCTATCAGATTAGTGATTTTCAGTCATTTTCTTCATTAATTCTAAATTTCTTTTACTTTTTCTCTTAAAAAAATCTGTGCCTTATCTGTTTTCTTTCCTTATATGAAAGTATTCTTGGAGACTTCTTATCTCCGTCTTAACCTTTCCTCTAATAAGCTCTTGGCTGAGAGAGCGTGCTGTGTGTGTGTGTTTGTGCATGCGCGATTCCTGAGTGAAAATGACAGGTAAAGAAAAAGGACTGAAGGACTTCAAATGCTGTGAAAAGTGTGGTCTTAAGATCCCTTACTCTGACTCGCATTCTCTTTGCGTGTTTTGTTTGGGCCCCCCTCCATCTTCAGGAGGTCTGCTCAGTTTGTCACTCCTTTAGTCATTGGGTGTTTGAGAAAAAATAAATTGGTTTTGAAAGGACTACTTCCCTCTTCTTTTGGAGAGGATGTACCTGGAACAACGACCTCATCTAAAGGAAAATCCTCAAGCAAATTGGGCCTTTATAGTCCTGCTGCTGCTTCCTCTAAAGTTTCAGAAAAAGCGAAGAAGAGAAGCTCTTCAGCTCCGACTTCCCATCTGGGTCTAAGCCCGAAGAAGGCAAAAGCATTGGTTCCTTCAGCTCCCTTGGAACCAACGGCAAAATTGCACAAGCATTCCGTTCCGACAGTCAGAACTGCAGACTGCTGCACCCATGACTTCAGATCCCACCTTATCTTTGACTCAGAAGGAACGTAAGAATCTTTTGGTACCCACTCAGGAATTTCTTCCCATGTTGAGAACTAAATGTTCTCCTTCTGTAGACCCATTTCCAGGCAGGCTCCCTTCTCTGTTTTTTTGGAAAGACTGAAGTCTTCTCCCATCATTTCCACCCATTTTTCCAGAAATCTTACTGAAGATGACTTGGAGAGGTTGGTGAGAAAGATCCTCTGGGTGCAAGGTGTGACGGGGACCACCTCAGTCCCTACCCTTTTGGGACAGAGACTTCAGTCTGCAACTCCCCGTCTACTGTTTCCTCCTCTAACTTCAAAAGCTTTAGAGACATCAGTCCAGTATTGACTGCATCGGGTTCCAAGTTCTCCTTTTCTTCGGTCCCAGTGGTTGCTATAAGTTCTCCGGCTCACTCAGAACCGGAGACCTCTCGGAGCTGTATCTGTGCTATCCGTTCCGAGGAGCTTGAGTCGACTAATATATATTTTTTCAGAGTCTTCTCTGCACTTTGGAACTTCAGCACGGATCTGCTTGGCTCTGTTTTCTGCCTTGGGTGGGGGTGGGTCTCCCTTGAGGCGGGAAGGTCTCCTTGAGGCGGGAAGGGACTACGGTGCCAAATTCAGTTTTTTTTTTTTTTTTTGTATCCGGGGTCCTTTCCTTCCCTGGGTGGGTCAACTTTCAAGGCTATGGAGAGAGCCTTGTCTCCTTCATTCAATCAGTTGGTTTCTTTCCTCTCGGATCAACTTAACTTTGTCACATCTTCGACCAGAATATCAACCACTTCCTCCACTGAGACAGCGAGTACTAAAACGTCAGGATTCCCAGTAGGTTGGTCCCTCTTTTTATGATACTTCCCCAGATCACCCCACTGAAGAAGTTCCTAGGAAGAAGTGCAAGAAGAAGGAATCTGTCAGAGGATACGGATAACGATGAAGGCGAGGTATCCCCAAAGTCACCTCCTGATGATGTCTCCTTTGGAGACATCCTAGAAATCCTTTATCTGAAAGGTTATTGGAAGCCCATTAATTCTTTGTCTGAGGAATCTGTCTACCCCCAGGCGTTTGGTGTCCCCCAACTACTACTGGGTAACTCCACCCACTGATGAGCTCATTGAGTTGATCTCTTGGCAGCATGGAAGGCCCCTGATGCTATTGAGCCAATTCCCCTGAGACGGGATAAAATTATCACTGCCCCTGAAGATAAGCCATTCTAGATGAAAAGTTAGCCTATGGATGCCATGGTTGTGGCGGCAAACACAAAAAAGAACTAGAGGAAGAAAGTTACTCTATCCATCCTCCCAGCAAGGAGTCTGGGACGATGGATAGATTTGGAAAGTGAGTGTATGCATCTTCGACCTTTGCATTATGGTCCTTGAATTACTTGACACACTTTACCAGAATACAGAGGGATTTGATTAAAGAACTACCAGATACCCTCTCATGAGCCGTTTCTGAAGAGGTTCGAGAGAGTCTGTTACCTCTTAGTTGGCCACCCTTACCTCCATTTCTAACTCTTCCATGAGGCTTATTTCACATATAGCTGAGGGAACGACTAGAGCAGTAGGTTCAGGTGTTGCCATAAGGGGAGATGCTTGGATGCACTTGTGTGAATTTGCGGAGCTCTTAAAGTCTTCGTTTGTCAATTCCCCCTTTGACGCCACATCCTTGTTTGGCTGTAAAGTTAGAGACTCATTGATCAGGTGTGAGAAGGATGGGAAAACCCTTTCTGCTGTGGGCATGTTTTTTTTTTTTTTTCACTCCACAAAGACCCTTTTTTAGGAATCAACATAGTAGTGGAAAAAATGTGGTTCAAGAAGTCCCAAGGGCATTCTTGGGATACACGTGGTGGTAGTTTCCCCCGGGGCAGAGGGGGGACCTCTAACTGAAGATGCCGCCCCCATGGCAGAGCTGGCCTGCAAAACCAAGGGTGCAGAGATTTCTTCTTTGGTTAACACTTTCAGTGCTCCTGAAAGGATGCCCGATTTGCCTTCCTGTAGAGGTAGTCTGGGGTTGTTGGTCCCTGAACAAGAGAGTCTGACTACAGTTAAAACCAGATACATGGATGCAGAGGATAATATCCAGAGGCTATATTATACCCTTTTTCCTTTCTCCATCCACTTGTAAAAATATCCCAGGTGTTCCACCCAGTCAAAGGGAACAAGAAGCTTCAAATACAAAAGCTGTTAGGAAAAAGCCATCCAAGAGGTCCCACTAGGTCAAAGAGGATCTGGAATTTACTCAAGGTTCTTTTTAGTGCCAAAAAGACAGGGGAATGGAGACCAATTTGGGATTTCAGCAATCAATTCAGTGCACCAAATTCCTAATCACATTTCAGTCCATTCTCCCCTTTTTGGGACAAGATGACTGGTTGTGCTCCGTAGATTTTCAGGATGCATACTATCACATAAAGATGACAGATGATCCAGAAGGTTCTTGCGCTTCTGGCTGTGAGCCGGTCATCATCAGTTCAGAGTACTGCCTTTGGCCTCATTGCAGCCCCCAGGGTATTCCATCAAGTGCATGGCAGTAGTAGCAGCTCACTTGAGACTGCAGGGATTCCTAGGCGTTTCCAAATTTGGATGACTGGCCCATCACCGGTACGACCAGTCATCGACTGTTAGAGACAAGAGAAGGATGGGAAAACCCTTTCTGCTGTGGGCGTGTTTTTTTCCACTCCACAAAGACCCTTATTTAGGAATCAACATAGTAGTGGAACAATGTGGTTTCCAAAGTTCTCCAACTATGCTGTTAACCTGGGCATAACCATGAATTATGAAAAATATCATCTCAAACCAACACAAACTTTTTTATATTCCATAGGAGCATCCTTAAACACAAAGACTGCAATAGCCTGCCTTCCCCCATTAAGACTGGAGACCATCCATTGTCAAGTCATGAAAATAATCAACAGCAATAAGGTGCCAGCACAATTAGTTCTTCAGGCACTGGGATCCATGGCAGCGTATAGAACAGTTGTCCCCTTGACCAGATTTCACATAAGAATTTTACAGTGGTCCATCCTTTACCAGCCACTGTCAACACACATTGTAATCACCAGTATCTGCAAAAGAGATCTTAGCTGGTGGATTCAGTCGGATCAAATTTTACAGGGCCATCCATTCATTTCCCCCTCAGCCCAAAGCAATGGTCAACACGGACGCTTCCCAATTTGGGGAGAGGCATTGTCTGGAGAGGATGGTCCAAGCCACTTGGTCCACAGTAGAGGCCAATTTGCATATCAACATCCTAGAGATGAGAGCAGTGCTTTTAACATTGCAGGCTTTCCAAGATGCTCTCCCCTCCTGGTCAGTTGCAGTTTAAATGGACAACATGTCAGTAGTTTGGTATATCAGCAGACGAGGAGGAACCAGATCCTGCCTGTTGTGATGAGAAGCTCTGAGTGTGGCACATGGTGATTGCATCCATCCGCTTTCTCATAGCAATGCACATTCTGGGGAAGTCCGGTTTGATAGCAGACAAATTGAGCAGGTGCATGCTTCGACTTAGAGTGGTTCCTCAGACCATCTATTAAAAGGTATTCCATAAATTGGGTCAGCCTTGTTGCGACCTGTTTGCCACTCACTTAAACAAGAAGTGCAGCAGCTATTTTGCCCCAACTCCCCCACCCCACAGGGGGAGTTACCAAGGGATGCTCTTCTTCACAATTGGCCCTCTAGTCTTTATGCATTTCCTCCGATTCCATTGATTCCCAAGTTTCTTCAGAAAACAATTTGGTTGAACACAGTTATACTCCTAGCACCTTACTGGCCTCGACAGATTTGGTTCCTCTTTCTTTGTCCTGTCCTAATTTGACAGCCTTGAATACTGGATTGACTGGCATGATTCATCCGGACATTCCGAATCTCAAGCTAACAGCTTGGTTTTGCCAATTCCATTAGTAGCCATACAACCCATGCTCTCTTCCCCTACCCGACTCATTCTGCTGTCATCTCTTAAACCGTCTGTACAGAAGCTTTACACCAGTAAATAGAAGAGATTTGCTCATTGGGCATTCCAGAATATCACTGATCCTTTCTTAGTTGCAATTCATATAATTTTTCGCTTTTTAGCCTTACTTTTCAATGAAGGAGCTTTGGCTTCCACATTCAGACTAAAATTAACAGTGATATCCAACTTTTATATTGGTTGTCAAGACTCCTCTGTTGCTTCTCACAAACTTTGTAAAGCCTTTTTGAGGAGTACTGTACTTTTAAAACCACTCTACAAAGAGCCTTCTCCTCCTTGGGACCTCACGTTTGTGTTGCAAGCAATCACGCAGTCCCCTTTTGAACCAGCTAATGATTGCGATCCCAAGCTCCTATCTTGGAAAACTCTCTATTTTCTTAGTGGCAGTGACTTTTTCTAGAAGGATCTCAGAGATTCAAGCCATATCCTCTAAACTGCAATGCCCTGTTTTTTCACAAGGATAGAGTTTCACTCAGAACCAACCCCTCATTTTTTCCTGAGGTATCTTCAGAGACCAGTATTAACCAATGTATTAGCATGCTGGTGTTTTTTGCCACCATCTGTAACAAAGGTGAATATTGTTTACATTTGCTGGATGTTAACAGGAAATTGAGATTCCATCTTCACAGATCAAAAGAATTCAGGAAGATGGACCAGTTATTTTGTTTCCTTCTCGCATACCGGATTGGGAAAACCTGCGAATAAAGTAACGTTGGCTAGATGGCTCACTGATTGTATCTCATTTGTTTATTCTAGGTCATGCATTCCTTTTACGAAACCTTTGTGAGCCTGTTCAACTAGGGCCGTAGCAAATTCAGCTGTATTCCAGACTAGAGCATCCATGGATATCTGTGCAGCAGCAACTTGGGCTACTCCTCATACCTTTGTAACTCATTACAAATTAGATCTGGTCTCCTGGGGTAGAGCATCATTCGGCTCGATGTTGCTCAGGGGCAACCTTCCTTAAGTCCACCCAGGATATACAAGTAGCTGGGGACTCTGTCCCACAGGTTGAGGATAGAATGAAAATTGACAACATCAGATAAAGAAGTTATGTACGCAGTATAATATTCCATCTGTGTTGTTTATTTTCATTCTTCCTCCAACCCCATTCTTTAATTTCTGGAAGAACGAAGGATTGATGGATTTGTTGCCTTTTTGGTATAGTTTGCAGTTCCAGATATATTCTCCACAAAAAGCCTTTTTTGTCTCTTTGTATCAGCAAACTCTATCTGAGGTAATTGAGAAACGTGCATTGTGGGTAAGGGATGAGCTTGAGGTTTTTGGTTCCCATGAGCTATTGTCGTGACAGAGTCTGTTCCAAGGATCGCAGGTGAACCCAGAGGTTGAGGAAGAATGAAAATGGACAGCACAGATGGAGCATTGTGGTGAGTACGTAACTTCTTTTTTAGTATCCTTGGAAAAAGAAATTTCTAAAATAGCACAGACTTAAATTGGACTCATACTTGTAGCCATGCTCTGTAGAAGGCAAGGGTAATAAGCTATGGAAGTCAACCCAGGCGTTGATCCTTCTGCTGCTGAAGTCCTAGTAATTGGATTGCTGCAGTAATCATCTTAATGAACATGTACTGTTCCGGCAAGATCTTGAATACCTGTACTTTGCTACAGCTTACTTACTGTAATATTCCAGAAGTATTTAGATCTGCCTTTGGATTTTTAAGTGTAGTTTCAGATTGAGCATTTGACATTTTGTGTGCCCTTTGTTTTTAAGCTGCACTTGCCTTTTGATAACTGTTTTCCCCACAGGCCTTCTAAGCCTTTTAAAATGTCATGGCTTTATTTACCGTAACATCTTAAACAAATTCAGCAAAGGGTTTAGGAGCTTGTACACTCTGTTGGAAACCTTCCACCCAATTCTTTCCCCTGGCCAAAACTAATTAGTTGGCTCTCTGCAGACCAACGGACTGTAGCTCAACTAAGTTAGCTGTAGCTGCTATTAACACAATTCTGCAGAAACAGCATTCTCTAGCCCCACTATAGCTTGGATGCAAATTCTGTTACTTGACACAGTGTGAACAATTATACTTTGCAAGCAGGTTATTTTATATCATATTATTTAGCAATATGAATATACTGAAGTAGTTTCCTGTCTTACTTCTACACCTTGTATTTCAGAAACCTCTCTGTTCTGCAAATTTTCATTGTCTTAAATAGTCTGTCCCTTGTGGAAGTGCACCACCAATAGACCCTTCTATATATGTGTGTGTGTGTGTGTGTGTGTGTGTGTGTGTGTGTGTGTGTGTGTGTGTGTGTGTGTACCCACCCACTGGAAGAGGATGGAGCTGTACTAGTGATTCAGCAGGGGGAGGTGGGACTTGCTAGTATCTCAAAATCTTACCCAGGTTACAATACAGGGGTGGGGCTTAAAGGTGGCTGAATGCAGTTTCTTCTCAAATGATGCAGAAGGGAAGGGATGGAGCTGGAATAGCTGTCTTCAAATAGAGTATGAAATTCTAACTTGGAGAACAAGAAGACGAAATTATTTGAAGGATGCAAAAGACAGCAGTCAAGGTCCGAACCTAAGTTAAGTATGTGGGAAGTGCTGGTAGATTAAGAAATTCTGTTGCGTGCCTGATTCCTGTTAGGAGGAGGGAAGATTGGATGTGAGTATTGAGTGATGGAGCGATGTAGGATAAAGAGGATTTAACTTAGAGGGATCTGAATTTGCAAGGAGCAAACTTAGAAATTTTAGCATCCAGGATGGAGAGTAGTGGGAGTTGGTCAGGGGTTTGGTACCAGAAGGGCTGAGACAGTTGTAGTGTACAATAAAAAACAGTAGACTGGATGCACTATTAAACAAAATAGAGGGAGGTAAGGAATGTCTAGGTGAAGGTGTTATTAGATTTCTCAGTAGTAATGGGACGATGGGGTTTAGAGTAGTTGAAAGAGTAAAAAGGCAAATCTGATTATGGGGAACAGATAAATCTGAGTAAGGGGAGAGTGTTAGAGATAAAGCAGAAATCTGAGGCAGTTGAATGAAACAAAACTTTAGGTGTAATTTAGGCTTGCAGGTTTGTTTTATGAAGATGTAAAGGTGTCGCCTTGAACAGGGAATAGGAGGGGACATAGGCAGCAGATTGTAGAAACCAATTTCGATCTGGATGTGTGAATGGTAGGCATAAAGTCATTGTAGAAAGGGAGATTGAAGGGAAGGTAGAGATGTAGTGGATGCAGTATGTTAAACATAAAAGGATAAATTTGATGGCCTTGTGGTGTTCTTGAGCTACCAAGCAAAATTTAATGTTTATTTTGTTATAATGGCTGAAATCTGTACATAAGTGTAATACTTCTCAAGTACTGATGCCTGGATACAGTAGATTTTTTATTATTTTATTTATCCTTTGTTGACCAGGTTATTCCCAGTGGCTAGTAGCCTCTTGTCAGGGGAGACCCACGACTGTTTTTATACTACTAGGGGAAACCTGGCCAGGATGTGTGGTAACTTTCCCTACTCTTTGATAAGTGCAGCGGGATCTTGTACATCCACCAGAACTGTGACCAATTCAGACAGATGGGGCCTCAATTTAATGTCCCCCTTATGCTGTACTGCACTGTCACTAATCCCCCCCCCCCCACATCTTTAAAATTAAAAAATATGAACTGGGTAATCCTCCAGCTAATATAAGGTAAGGCAAGTGCTAATGCAAAAAATGAAAAACAAAGAAACTAGTGGTCTTAAATCTTTGTTGATCAAATCGGTCACAGTAATTTCCAAAAATCATGAAACCCAGGAAGTGTTCCAAAGCAACAAGACACTATGTGCTAATGCAGTTACTGAAGCAAGAAACTTTGATAATTATACATATAGGGAGCTTCAATAAAGTGCATACAGGCCAAGTATGATGATCATTTAGAAAGTTGTAGATCAGGAGCTGGAAGGAGATCTCACTGAGAGAGTTTCAGTTTTGCTTAGTAGACAGTGGATTAGCTTTAATAGAACTTGCTCCACACCTCCACCTCTACCTCCCACTGTTTTGGTAAATCCACACTACAACATCTTTAAGGTTAATTTCCCTCTTTCCATATGGATTCCAAAACTAGACTGTACTCTAGACGTGGCCTTTCCTGAGTAATATCCCTTTTCATAAAGGTGGCATTTTGGATGACGTTTTCAACTTTCATCCTATTTCAAGAATTTTTGAGAGAGGTGATAGTCTTGTAAGATGTGCTCATAATCGACTCTTTCACGGTCTTCTACAAGAACAGCTGTTAACATTCACCCAGCATGGCTTCCTCCCAACACACAGTACAGCTACTGCCCTTCTGTCATTCACTGGCAAAATAAACAAAAACAGGGACTCAGGCAAACTTGTTTCCTCCTTATTCATTGACCTGTCAAAAGCTTTCAGTACAGGTTCTCACTCTTAACTCCCATATAAACTGTTTCTAATTGGACTGGCCAAATTGGGAGCTATCATAAATTGCCCCCCATAACACAAACATCTTACAAGGGGGTCTAACACAGAAAAGTGAGTGGAGCCAAAGTCGTGGGCTAAAACTCTATGCCAAGAAGTGCATTATAGTACTTTTTTGTGAAAACTGCCTTCCAGGCTAATTAGTCCATCGATAAGACACCCCCTAAGAGATGACCCAGTAGTAAGAGATCTGGAAACATATGCAGATGGTAATCTGGCCTTTGACCAAGATGTGGCCAAGGTAGTAAGAAAATCATTCTGTCACCCAACTTAAAAGTAAAGGCATTGCATCTAGGTCCAAGGAATTTAGTATCACTTTATTGGGCCTATGTCAGACCCATCATTGAGTATAATGCTCTCTTTGGCAGGTACCTGACCCACAAAGGTTCCTTACCAGAGAATCTAGGGTATAAACACATTGTCCTGTATATATTTCCTTAAAGCCCTATCTCTGTACCCTGTTTCCTACAAGTTACTGAGATGTCATCTATGCCTGGCATACAAGGCATCTTCTGATCATGCTCTGATGAACTTTTGCATATCCACAAAACTAACAGAACCATTAGATCCAAGGGTTTAAATTTTGCTTGTGACCTAAATAAGACCTGTTAGTTAGACAGGTATGTGTCTGAGGATTCCCACGCTCTGGAACAGGCACCCCATCCACGTGAAGCAGAGTCCATCCCTAACACTTCTAACTAGAATTCCTCTCCTAGTAAACATCCATGATACATAGGGACACAATTGTGCTGGATTGCATGGCTAGGCTTATAAAGGCCCTTGTGATAATTAGTGTAGCAAATGACTATGAACGTGAGTATTACCTGGGCCCACTACAGTGTACTTAACATCAAACTACAGTAAATTATTCAGAAAATCTGTACCTTGTATCATAACCTTTTCCCCCATTAGCCCTGCAGATGACATTTTCTCAGAAGAAGTTGCAAGTGTATATTGCTGCCCTATTAGATTCTGTCCTTTTATGGTGTTGTAGGCAGTGAATTTCTTTTTCGAGGAATACAGTATAGCCAGGTTCATGCTTTAAGGTTTGAGACATTTCCATGTACTGTTTTGTGTGTAGAATTTAAATGTGCTTTTTTTTTAGTATTTGATTGCTCTGAAATGAAACTGTTTACTTTTTGCTCAGCTTGATTTAATGTAACATTTTATTTGTTCTACTTTAGGATCTGATAACTGAGAGTACAGTTCAGTCAATTTTTACAGATATTGGAAAGTGGAACTTCAGAGATCCAACTAACTGCTATGTGATTCAAGCAGTGCCTGGTCTTGCCCCAACATCAACAGCCTCCGAAGCATGGCTTGGCAGTGATGGGGAGGCAATCTTTGCTCTTCCATCTGCTACAGGAGGGATTTTCATCATTCAGATGCCACCATTTGATGTTTATGGTATGTTTACCGTTTTTTTTTTTTTCCTTCTCTTGTGGGTGATGTAATGCTTTATTAAATGTTGATGTTGCTTATACATGATACAGTCAAGGGGATATGCAAAGTAGAATTTTCCAACCATCAGAAATGTGGTGGTCAAAGGGGACTTTAACAACAGAAGTACCTAAGTCTCTGATGATGACTAGGTTGGGCATACATTGGATTTTATCTATGTTGTATGTGGTGGTGATAACAGATTTACCAAAAGAAGCTATGCTGTATTTGTTGGCATTGATAAGCCTATGACCGAGGCAGCAAATGTTTGTGTGGTCCAGCACTTGCTGAAGAATTTGAGTATTACAGTTAGATTTAATAATCACCCTCAGTTTGCAGTGATGAGCAGAGTTTGGTAGCAGTAGTCCATTGATAACCGCATTCATGTTGGTGGGGGCATGCTAGTGATATTGTGCGTCTAGTGCAAATACCCCTAACCATTAACAGTATGGGTTGTATTAGACTGGCTAACGTTGTTTTGGGAGAGCTTCTTAATTTCAGCATGGTATATAGTGTTGAAGACATTGGCAAGGCCCAGATAGTCATTGTGGACTTTAAACCCTTTACCTGTTGGTTTATTAACCCCTTTGAAGAGTTCACCTTGGTTGAGCAGATATGATCTTCCTTTTACAGAGCCAAACTGGTTTGTATTTAAAGACAGTCAGATACTTTCTTGTGTTAAGCTTAAATATGTTCCCTAGTCTTGCAAATAATACTAGTGAGTCTAATAAGCCTGCAGTTTTCTTGTTTAGAAGAGGGGCAAGTTTAAACCACTGCAACTTTTCACCACACCTTAGGGATGTTAACAGTAGGGAGACTGGTTAAATCGTCTTGCTAGGTGGGATGTTGTCAAGACCCGTGAAACTTTTTTTTTAACTCTTGAAACTTATGAAACTACTTGAACCAAAGTGATGTATGAAGAGTAATGGGGGCCAGTGAGAAGATGAATTGGGTTGTAGTTGAGAAACTTGTTTACAAAAATATTAGTAATATTCTTTGTGTCAGTGGTGGGGGTATCATTTGAAATTCCGTCATAAAAAAACGGTTTGCCTCTACACTTCCTACTAAAGCTGAAAAGGCTTTGTGTTGTACTTTTTATTGGTTGCAACACTTAATATTCAGCCCTGCATCTATGCTTGTGTTGGATGAGTACACATATATACCCCAGTATATCTAAGAAGTAAGTAGCAACCTTGAGTAGAGTGTTTTCGTTGGGGAGCTTTATCTTTGCTGA
>NC_056743.1:203098771-203106978 GCF_019279795.1 Protopterus annectens
GTGAGCCATTGGGACTTACTTGGAATTTATTTCAGATTTCTCCGTTCGTTTGGGTTTGAATTTGTTATATTCTTGTACTGGTTGGTTTCGTTTTGCATATATCTATATATATATATATATATATATATATATATATATATATATATATATATATATGAGACAACAACAAATTGAAAAACGGCTAGACTTCGAGGTAAAAGCTGTGCTACCAAAATGAACAAAAATCACCAAAGCGAAAAATCTGGCAACAGCTACCATGCGTAGTTCAAAATAATTTGCGACTTTAACGTAACAGCAACTTTGCTTACTCAAGTTTAAGTAAAAAACACAGCTTTATTAGTGCACTCAGTCGGTTAGCGCTTTCACATTATAGCTTCATCAGACCATCTAATAAACTGAGTACCAAGACTTGATTTAAAATCATTCTACCACCAATCATGTCATGACACATCATAACCACTTCCAAGGCCATCCTCTTAAAGTTACATGTTAAAATTCAATATTTAAAAAACTCATCACAGTGATTCAACACTTCAAATACGGATAATATTCATTTTGAAAAACGTTTAACATTTAGCTAAATAATTTAAACATCTTTGCGTTCAACTTGAAGTCAGAAATTATACTACAAACAACATTACTGACTTCTCTAAATCACTTGTAGAAAAGTCTGACCAAAAGTCAGAACTATAAACTTTAAAATAATTTTAACTAAGACATATAAAATATAATAAATATAGCAAGGACAGCCTACATATACCTCATGCATATTAATATCTATCTAACTTTAAGACTCTTAGTTCGAAGAAAGGGCTTTAAGGAAACCCTTTCATTCAGTCCTCTCCCTGCATCAGCACGTAACCGAATAATCCACTTTTCTCTTTCTTCTGTTACATAACTAATATTCCCCCCCTCGCAAGCCTACTTGAATCACTTCTATGACCATGAACTCAAACAAATGCTGTTGCCCTGTGGTCATAACATGTTTAGCTTTTTTTAACCTAAAACTAGTGTATGGAGAGAAAATTAGTCAGGGTTAGTACAGGGGCATAACCAATGAGTACAGGGAAATCGTCTTAGTGTCTGTTTAAAAAGTTTCAGTGTAGACTGAGATATGAGTTCAGTGGGAAGAACATTCCAGTGCTTACGAACAGTATTGGAGAACAGAGAGTTTCCTGCCAAGTTGTTATATCTGCTGGTGTTAAGGAGTTTGAGGACCGTAAGTGTTTAAGATTGTTATATAGGGTAACGAGGCAACAGAGTATTGGAGTGTTGGTGGGTTGATACAGGGTCTTATGGGCTATGACAACCTGGTGAATTTGCAGCTGGTTTTGAAACTCTAGCCATCCTAGTTGCTTGGGATTAAGACACATATATATATATATATATATATATATATATATATATATATATGTGTGTGTGTGTATCTTCTTCTTTTTCCAATGTACTCTGCATCCCTCCTCAGCACATGTCCAAATCAATGTAATCTTGTGCCTCTGGCTTTGTCTCCAAACCTTCCAACCTGGGCTGACCCTCTAATATACTTATTGCTAATCCTGTCCATCCTCGTCACACCCAGTGCAAATCTTAACATCTTCAGCTCTGCCACGTCAAGCTCTGATTCCTGCCTTTTTGTCAGTGCCACTGTCTCCAACCCATATAACATAGCTGGTCTCACTACACTCTTGTAGACCTTCCCTTTCACTCTTACTGGTACGCGTCTGTCACAAATCACTCCTGATACTCTTCTCCACCCACTCCATCCTGCCTGTTCTCTCTTCTTCACCTCTCTTCCACACCCACCACTACGCTGAAGTGTTGATCCCAAGTATTTAAACTCATCCACCTTCGCCAACTCTACTCCCTGAATCCTCACTATTCCTCTATCCTCCCTCTCATTCACACACATATATTCTGTCTTAGTCCTGCTGACCTTCATTCCTCTTCTCTCTAGAGCATATCTCCACCTCACCTCCACCTGTTCCCTACTCAAACTACAGATCACAATGTAATCTGCAAACATCATAGTCCATTAGGACTCATGTTTGATCTCGTCTGTCAACCTGTCCATCACCATTACAAATAAGAAAGGGCTCAGAGCTGAACCTTGATGTAATCCCACCTCCACCGTAAACGCATCCGTCACTCCCACCACAGACCTCATCACTGTCATACTACCCTCGTACATATCCTGTACCACTCTTACATACTTCTCTGACACTCCCGACTTCCTCATACAATACCACAACTCCACTCTAGGCACCCTGTCATATGCTTTCTCTAAATCCACAAAGACGCAATGCAACTCCTCCTGACATTCTCTGTACTTCTCCATCAACACTCTCAAAGCAAACATTGCATCTGTAGTGCTCTTTCCTGGCATGAAACCATACTGCTGATCACTAATCATCACCTCCCTTTTTAACATAGCTTCCACTACTATTTCCCATAACTTCATGCTGTGACTGATCAATTTAATCCCTCTGTAGTTACTACAGCTCTGCACATCACCCTTATTGTTAAAAATTGGTACCAAAACACTTTTTCTCCAGTCCTCAGGCATCCTCTCACTTTCCAAGATTTCATTAAACAATCTAGTTAAAAACTCCACTGCCATTTCACCTAAACACCTCCATGCTTCCACAGGTATGTCATCTGGACCAACAGCCTTTCCGTTCTTCATCCTCTTCATAGCTATCCTTACTTCCTCCTTGCTAAACCACTGCACTTCATGATTCACTATCCGCACATCATCCAACCTTCTCTCCCTCTCATTCTCTTCATTCATCAGCCCCTCAAAGTACTCTTTCCATCTGCTCAACACACTCTCCTCGCTTGTGAGTACGTTTCCTTCATTATCCTTTATCACTCTTACCGGCTGCACATCTTTACTAGCTTGGTCCCCTCTGTCTAGCCAATTGGTACAGGTCCTTTTCTCCCTCCTTAGTGTCCAACCTTTTATGCAACTTGCCATACTCCTTATCCTTAGCCTTCACCACCTCTCTCTTTGCCATGCACTTCATCTCCTTATACTCTTGTCTACTTTCTTCATCTCTCTGACATTCCCACTTCTTCTTCGCCAACCTGTTTCTTTGTATACTCTCCTGTACTTCTTCATTCCACCACCAGGTCTCCTTGTCCTCCTTCCTCTTTCCAGATGTCACACCAAGCACCTTTCTAGCCATCTATCTTACTAGCTCTGCTGTAGTTACCCAGCTATTCGTTAACTCTTAACTGCCACCCAGTGCCTGTCTTAACTCTTCCCTGAGCATCACCTTACAAACACCATTTTTCAATTTCCACCATTTGATCCTTGGTGTTGCCCTCACACTCGTCCTCCTCTTCTTGATCACCAATGTCATCCTACAAAGCACCATTCTATGCTGCCTACCTACACGTGTGTGTGTGTGTTTGTGTGTGTGTTTGTGTGTGTGTTTGTGTGCGTGTTTGTGTGCGTGTTTGTGTGTGTGTTTGTGTGCGTGTTTGTGTGCGTGTTTGTGTGCGTGTTTGTGTGCGTGTTTGTGTGCGTGTTTGTGTGCGTGTTTGTGTGCGTGTTTGTGTGCGTGTGTGTATATGTGTATATATTGTGTGTGTCTATATATGTATGGGTCCCCTTCATATGACTGAATTTTCAAAAGTTCGATTTTATATGGCCGAGACCATATGACTAACTTTTGAAAGTTCAAACTTTTATAATGGAGATCTCCATACAACACGTAATGGGAAGATTTCCCTTTTCCACACTGGAGTGCAATTTCTGAGTTGGAATATATAAATATCAGGGGGTGTGGGGGGTGCAGGAGAGCTTGCCCCCCCCCTGTTAGCAGCATTCAGGTATTTTTTATTTATTTTTACTTTTTTATTAGATATTTGAACTGTTTGATCATATGGTCTCTGCCATGTAAAAGTTGAATTTTTGAAAGTTCGATCATCTGAAGTAGACCCTTATATAAATCACAGTAAAATTGTTAATACTGTATGTTTGTGCAAGTATATTATGAAAATATCTAGAAACATTCAAACTAAATGAATATTTATGAAATTTTGTAAATAAATTTTGTAGTAAACTCTTAAAAACATAACGTTTTTTAACTTTGTCGTTCCAAGCATTAAAGCACTGATGTTGGATATGCTGTCATTCAGTCCTGGATGTACAGTCTTGTTTAGTCTCAGCTGCCATACTAACTCCCTGTATTCCAAACAGCTTTCCTGTATTCCATCCATCTGGTCCTTCAGAACTCTGTTTAATCACCCATCATTTGAATTTTATCCCCTTTTGTGTTTTACAAACAAGGGTATGTTTATACAGTCAATGCATTCTTAATATTGCATTTAGTCATGCCATACAGATGTTTGTAAATCCTCCTTTAGGGGGCATTCAGTCTTCCCAGCGTAAAATCCTTGACAATCTTGAGAAATTGCAAGTTATACCACCCCAGAAAACAGCTGTTTGCCTAAGTTAACATGGTCAAGTTTCTGCCTTAGTATAGTATTGGCATCTTAGCTGGAGAGTGATTCAGTAAACTTTTGTTTTCTGAAGCATTACTTTGGATTTTCCAGTCTTCTTTTCACCATGTACTGGAGAACTATTGCAGTTTTGGGTGATTGACAGAGTATGTTGCCTTTGTTTAATTTTTTTCTTGTTACTAGTGTGGTATCAGGTGTTTAAGATGGATTCTTAGGAGTTTGTTGGTGAGGACTGCACCTTAAGGGTTGAGACATCTGGAGGGGTGGACCTTGGAAAGATTTGTGGTGATCTTACCCTACTTATTGTTTTATTATCACAGGTTGTTGATCAACCTTTACTGAACAATGGACAGTCAGTGGAAAGCAAATGACTGGTGATTGATTGTGACACCTGTCGAATATCTACTTTTACATCTCAACCAGTTTTTAATGAGGTTTTACGAATCACATGTTCTTGTAACTGGAAGTTTTTGGAACTGGAAATTTACCACTGGAAGTTACTACCAGAAGGCCTAATGATGGAAATGTGTATTACTGGCAAGAATGGAGGACAACCCGGCTGTCAGAACCCAAGGCAAGACCCATTTTTCTTTGGATGGTCATCTAAATCTATAAATTTGTTTAATTCACACAATAGGAATTCAACAAACTTTGGTGAACAGTTGTCTTATTTTGGAAAGTGGTTATTTCAGCTTCAGGGTTTTCACCTTGTCAGCACTTTCTTCATGGAATGCATTGGGTACTGTGTCTGGTCCCCAAGGAACTGCAAATTTGTAAATTTCCTAATGATCTTGACATCCATTCCAAGCTTTATTGTGAATTAGTGATGGATCGGAACTTTTGATGCGAGTCAGTGAAAGTAAGATCAGTAGTTTGATACAAGTATTAATGCTCTGGATGTTATATTACAATCAATTTATTTGAATACTTTTTTCAAAAATATAATTATATTTATCAAGAAAGTTGACAGTCGTGTTGATATTGTGGTTTATAGGGAAAAAAAATCGGATAGGGATAACTAGAATGGTGTATGAGGGATTGCTTACCCTGTAACACCAAAGTTAGTCGTGCTGTTCACTACATTGAGAGTGACCAGGGTGAAGCAATACACGATTTACGACAGTTCAGTGAAAATACCATGATAAGTGATAGAATAACATGTCATTTAAATTCTAATGATGACAGTGACTTTAAACCCAAAGCAATCTTTTACCTTTAAAGTCAACCAAATAGCACTGTCATTTAAATTGCAACTCACAGTAAACTTCTAGGTGTTATAAATAGAAGACGGTGTCAAATATGACTAGTGTATAGTGCACACCATTAAATGTACACACCAGAAACTAGGCTCCCTTTATATGATCATTGGATTTCTTACATAATACTAGAAGAAAAACTGTAGCAACCACCTTCTTATTGCCAGCTCCCTTGTTGCCACGCCTATCTTATACTTAAACAATACTCAGAACTTTCCTCTTGCTACAATAAAATTGATAAATTTGTTGAGTCTCCCTTGTAGGACTCACCACTGTCACATGTAAAAGCAATTAAACTGGCTGGATCTACACAACTACCTAACATATTTGCAACTAACTACAGCACACAGTCATTCATCTTCCAGAAAAATGCCCTGCACTACAAAACTTATTACTGCCCTACTGTCCAGCAAGGGAACTCCGTTGCAGTAACAAATTATTACTACTCACAAATAAGTCAAATAATATTGCAGGAGACTCTTTCTTGCTCTCTGTACACTCCTAATATATTACTAAATTCTGGCATAGCATCCCCACACAAATAAAACTCTCGAACAAACTCAGTAGTTTTAAACCACTGCTTAAACAACATCTTAACCAACCTGGTACTGCTCATGCTCATCACCAGGTTAAGACTTTGTGTTCACCATACAGTAATCTCTAGATACTCTCCTTAAATAGAATACTCTCAACCTCTCACTGAAATGGCATAAAATTTTTTATACATAATTGCTGCCTGTACATTGCAGTACGTTGCCTGTGGATTTTCTCTTTAGTAACTTCTTTCTCTGTAAAATCTTAGAATAGTTATGTGTATAAATGTAAATAGAAGTGCAACTACTCTGTGTTTAACTGGAACTTGATATAATGCAATGTTAGCAAATGGAGGTTTTCTCCCAGGCCTCTACTAAAAATGGGTATTGCACATTTGGACTTTACCAGCTAACTAACACAAATAAATAAAAACCTAGAGGACCCCTCAAATTTTCCACCTCTCGGGAGGTTGGAGAGGTTAGCCCAACAAACTATGCTTCCTCATCTGAACTCCACCCCTCAGAGGGGAAATTCCAACACAGCCACTGGGGATGCACAAGCCAGTGCATTTCTTCGTGCTGGTTGCAAGCACAGATAAATGGGGGAGGGTTATATCAGGAAAGTCATCTGGTGTAAAACCTTTGTCAAATGACATAAGTGGACAACAGTACAGATTTCCATCCCAGATTGGTCAAGGCCTGGGTTAACAACTGCAACCAGTACTGTTAACCAACAGGGTGTTGGTTGAAATTGGATTACTGCTGTCCAAAGGAGAAGGGGAAGACATGGCTGAAAGAGAGGAGGAAGGTTAGGAGTGTGGTAGTGAAGGTAGGAACTTCGAATATTGGTAGTATGACTGGTATAGTTTAAGAGCTAGCTTATATAATGGAGAGAAGGAAGGTTGATATATTGTGCGTGCAAGAGACCAGATGGAAGGGGAGTAAGGCCAGGTATATTGGAGGTCGGTTAAAATTTTTCTGTCATGGTATTGATGGGAAGAGAAAGGGAGTAGGTGTTATCCTGAAAGAAAAGTATGCCAAGAATGTTTTACATGTGAAAAGAGTGTCTGATAGTGTTTTTGAAGCTGGAAATTGATGGTGTGATGATGAATATTGTTAATGCATATGCTCCACAAGTTGGGTGTGCATTGGATTAGAGAGAAACAATTTGGAGCGAGTTTGATGAAGTGGTGGTGAGTGTATCTAAAGGTGATTGAGTGGCGATTGGAGTGGAGTTCAATGGGCATGTTGGTCAAGAGAACAGGGGATAAAATTGATGGTGGTAGGTATGATAAGGAGAGGAATACAAAAGGTCAGATGGTACTGTATTTTGCGAAAAGGATGGGCATGGCTGTGGTGAAAATGTATTTTAAGATGAGGGAGGAGCATAGGGTGATGTACAAGAGTGGAGAAAGATGCAGACAGGTGGATTATATCCTATGCAGGAGGACCAGTTTGAAGGAGATTGAAGACTGTAAAGTGGTGACAGGAGAAAGCATAGTTAGGTAGCATAGGATGGTGGTCTGTAGGATGACATTGGTAATCAAGAAGAGGAAGAGGACTGTGATGGCAGGACCAAAGATCAAATGGTGGAAGTTGAAAAGGGGTGATTGTGAGGTGGAGTTCTGGAAACAGTTAAGATGGGCACTGGGTGGCAGTGAAGAGTTAACAAATAGCTGTCTAACTACAGCAGAGCTGGTAAAGGAGACAGCTAGAAAGGTGCTTGGTGTCACATCTGGACAGAGGAAGGAGGACAAGGAGACCTGGTGGTGGAATGAGGAAGTACAGGAGACTATACAGAAAGAGGCTGGAGAAGAAGTGTGATTGTCAGATGAAAGTGGACAAGAGTATAAGGAGATGAGGCGTATGGCAGAGAGAGAGGTGGCAAAAGTTAAGGATAAGGTGTATGGAGAGTTGTATGAAAGGTTGGACACAGGAGGGAGAAAAGGTG
>NC_056743.1:203181962-203276962 GCF_019279795.1 Protopterus annectens
ATTAATTGTGTATGTATATATATATATATATATATATATATATATATAATGTGTGTATGTATATGTATATATATATATATATACACATATTTTTTTTGTTGCTGTAATAGCATGTTATTAGGGTTTATTAGGAAGACATTTTTTTTTTTTATATAGTGGTTACTGTGCATTTAATATTATCATTTCCTAATTTGCCATATATTGTTTGATAAGGGTTGCTAACTTAAAGTTCTGCATTTGAAATGGTGAAGCAAGCAAACAAGTTTTAAAGTGTTCTAAATGTGTACATAAGATCCCTCTTCAGGATCTTCATGATTTGTGTTGTATGCCTTGGGAGGTCTCCCAGCTTTCTTTTCGTTGTGAGATCTGTACTTTAAACTTTAGGGCATTAGCGGATCTGAGGAGTAAGCTTTATTCCCAAAAGCCTCCTTTTGACTGATCCAGAGCCTAAACAAAACGTAAAAAGTGCACCGAAAAATCTGAAAGAAATAAATAAATAAAAGGCGTGTGATCCATAAAAAGAGGTGAAGCAAAGTTTTGGTTCTATATCTGACTCCAAAAGTGTTTTGGTTCCCAGAATATATGGGTAGTACCCCCACCTACACTCCTGGATAGAGGAGGAGTAGTGCATGCAATTGCTATTCAGGACTCTTGTAAGAAACTGCCTTGTGACAGTTTGTACCGTCTTCCTTCTACTGTGTCGCTGAGAGCCTTCAGATTTTAAAAGGAGTACATTTTAGGTGAAAATGAGATCTGCCCGGTTCACACTATCTAGGCTGCCTTGCCAGTCCAACTTTCAGTTTCTGTATCTTCAGAACCATTGTTCCATCCAAATTTTCTTCATCAGTAAACATTTCATGATTTGACTCTGGGCTTGGTGGGTCTGTCTTGAGTCATGGAACCGTGGAGGTCTGGTCAATACCCTCTGCTCAGATGACGTTGCCATTGCCCTCTGAGGGGGTTGGTGGTGGTGTCAGAAGTGTCTGCATTTGACTTTTCTGATCCTGCCCTTTCAGTGGGGTCCGCTTCTTTCACAATTTCAGGAGTCCCTCTGGCATCATTATCTTAGTCTTCTAAATGACAGTTAGATCTGTCTACAGGAACAAGCTCTTTGGAGCTGTTGGAGGTAGGCACAGCTTTCAAGGTGCTGGGAGAATCATTATTACACCCTGGAGAGTGCAGTCACTGTTCTGCTTGTTGTCCCTCACTCAGTCTCGTGTTGTTCTGCTGTTGTATCCTTGTGTCAGTGCCTTTCTGTTGACCTCAAGCTTACTGCTAAGGAGCAGAAGTTGTCTTCTTTAGATTCTAGAGACTTGATCCCTGAACTTCCAAAGAAGTTTAATACTGTATTTGTGTTGCTTCTAAACTGTTTGCACTTTAAAAGTTAGTTTTTGTTTAATTTAACTGTTAGGCTAACACACTCAAGTGCGCTAGCCGTTTTAAAGCATTTACTGTTTGTTACTGTATCTTTTTTTCTCTCTCTGAAAAAAGGAAAAAAAAAAACAAAAAAAATATCCTTGTTTTCCCGCCTTACTGAACTAGAATAGTCCAGTCTTCAGATTTTTGCTGATCTCTGGGCTTTGTCATAGTTCCTGTGCTATCCATATCTTTATTTGGATAAGAGGAAGCTTCTTTGTTCACCAGTGGGTGTGGGGAGCACTGAGCAACCTATTTGTCCCTAGAGGAGTGGTTCCAGCCCAGCAACTTGTAGTTTATTGGCCATTTTGTGTCAATTCCTAGCTCTTTTCAACCCCCTGCTATAAAGCCCGCTTTAGCGCTCTTTTGCGCGAATTAGTGCAAAGTTGCTCAGAGCAGCATCGGGCAGCGCCGGTTAATCAAGTTTAAACTATTTCTGGCTCCGCAAAGTCAGCTCTTCAATTTTTCCCTTAGAACTGCTCTACTCGCAATCTAAGCAGTCTATTCTCTATCTGAAAAGCCCAGCACTTGCTCCTAAAGCATTTTTATACAGGTAAAGCACTCTTAAACAAAAAGAAAGTACTTCATTCACCTAAATTCCCTTGAGTACCCATTTCCCTATAGGTCCTTTCTGACTCAGTTACACAGCAATCCTTTACACTATTCTAGCATGTCGAAGGGTCAGTTGCTGGCGTCCTCTCCTGTTCAGCTGGTGAATCTGGGAATCTTGAGGCAATGTTACAATTGCCTCATGTACACCGACAACCCTCTCCTCCTCCCAACAAATACAAATATATGTGAGAGATGCAACTATATAGCCAAACTGGAGGCTGAGCTCTCTCAACTCAGTACTGGCAGAACCAGTCAGGAGGAGAACGTAACCACGCACACCACAAACCCAGTCTCACATAGACCTATCAAAACTGCAAACCAAACACATAAACATACTGGGAGGCTCTGATTTATAAATCTACCAAAACAACAGAGGCCTCCAAAGCAGACACCCAAGCCACCACTACCTCAAGACACATACCACATGCAACACATAGTTCACAAAGTCCATGTGCTAAACAGTCACAGCCCTTAAGGCCAAACAACATGCCAGATACACTTGTAATAGGCGACTCCATAGTCAGACACACTGACGTCCCGCTCACCAGACTGAACAAGGAAAAGGTTACAGTAAGCTGCCTGTCTGGCGCTAGAATCCGCCACATAACACAAGCACTCAGGTCACTCCAAAGCAAGTACAAATACGACTCAGTCATTGTCCATGCTAGTGTGAATGACCTGAGACGTACCTCCCTGGACTACATGAAAAGAGACTTAGAGGAGCTCTCTGATTTATGTAGCCCAGGCCGGTATGACCCTGACCCTGAGCAGCATCTTACCCTCACCAAGAATGATGCCACAGTACAAAGACAAAATGATCAGCTTTAACAATTGGCTTACTGGTGTCATTCTAAGGGGATCCAATGTCTGTCTGCTTGGGTTGACATGCTTGATAAGCCACGCTGCTTCGCAAGGGATGGCTTGCACCTGTCACCCCTGGGCTTCCGGATATTGGCCAAGGCTCTTGCCACCCCCATAGTGCCTTTTTTAGGCAAGGCTCAAAAGACAAACCCACCCCCCTAGAAAACACAAGTGGAAAAAAACTAAGGGTAATGCTGCTCAATGCCATTAGTCTAAACCTCAAGATGCACGCACAACTCCTCAGTATGGAGAACATTGATGTCTGTGCAGTGACTGAAACCTGGTTCTAGGCTCCTGAGAGCACCCCAGCACTACCAGGTTTTACCTCATATCATGATTTCCGGCCCCAAAACTTGGACCGAACCACAAAAGGAGGGGGAGTATCCATATTCATCAAAGATACCCACACCTCCAGGTTAGTGGCAACGCACGAAGCATCGGAGACCATCCAGGTGCAACTTACCATAGGCAAAACTGCCCTACAGGTTGTAGCATGCTACAGACCACCCTCTCAAACTCAGGAACCCCACTCAGCCTTCCTGAAGACACTGGAGAGTATGAATGTCTCACCAAATACCATCATATTGGGAGACTTCAACTACCCAAACATAGACTGGGAACATTACTCAAGCCCCAACACCCTAGCCTAAAGGTTCCCAGAATTCATAAACTCAAATGCGATGGAACAACTAGTCACCACTCCCACAAGAGGAGATAATATACTAGACCTGATCATCACAAACATGGGGACAAAATGCTCCACACCGGAAGTATACCCCTCATTGGTGAGATCAGACCATAAATTTATCTCACTGGAAATCCACATCCTGCCCCCACCCCCTGCACAAAAGACCACAGTGAAGAACTTCTCAAAAGCCGACTTCACACTTCTTAAGACTGAAGTGGTATCCTTCAAGGCCCCTGGGCCAGTGGAAACAACAACCCACACTGCTGAATCCTTTATAAATGCCTTCTACGGGCACCTTCAAGAATGCATGGATCACGCAATCCCTAATAAAACCAAGACCCATTCCCCCAAAGGCAGGCGCCCTGTCTGGTGGACCCCAGCCATTAACAAACTTTACAACAGGAGGAGGAAGCTACTACATGACAGAGCAAAATCCCCAAAAGGGAGGGCATCTCTGATCAGTACTAGCAAAAAACTACGATCACTCATAAAATCGTCCAAGGCCAACTTTGAGAGAAAAATCACAAAAGGCACAAAAGACAATCACAAGGCCTTCTTTAGCTATGTTAGAAACCTGGGTGGAAACTCCCAGATATGCTGAGAGTTAGTCCAAAATGACACAAAATACACTGAGCCCACAGACATTGCCAACATTCTGGCAGACAGGTTCAGTGCAAATTTCTCCGCCCCCTCCCCCCCAAAAGGAGAAATATCTATCCAGCAGAGTGTAGCCTCCCTAACATCTCAGATGCCCAGGTGAGAGCCGCCCTCTCAAAAGCTAAAAACACAGCATCAATGGGACCGGACGGTGTCCCGGGCTGCGTGCTACATGAACTCCAAGAGGAACTAAATCCGCACATAAGGCTGCTGTGTAATCTTAGCCTTACTACAGGATACGTACCCAAAGAGTGGCCTACAGCAACAGTGGTCCCACTCCACAAAGGTGGTGCTTCTACGGACCCTGGAAATTATTGCCCCATAAGCTTGATGAGCCTGGTTTTCAAAGCTATGGGAAAGGATCGTTATGGAACTCATAAACAAAGACATTGGGAACCTACAGACATTGGATCCTACCCAATTTGGCTTTGTCAAGGGCAGATCCTGCCTTTTGAACTTGGTCGACTTTTTTGAAACCATCACTAAGGCCATTGATGAGGGTAAGGCAGTTCACACAGCCTACCTTGACCTTGCAAAAGCCTTCGACACAATACCACACTCGGGCATCCGAGACAAACTCACCAGCTTAAATGTAAACCCATATGTCACAAGATGGGTTGCAAATTGGCTCAAGGACAGAACCCACAAGGTCATAATTGCTGGAGCCATGTCGGACTCTAAGCCAGTCACAAGCGGTGTCCCACAGGGCTCAGTCCTGGGACCCCTCTTATTCGGCATTTATTTTTCTGAGGTGCAAGCAAACATAAGAGGATTGTGGCTGACAAAGTTCGCAGATGACTGCAAACTGGGCGCCATAATTGATACTCCAGCGGACACAAGCATCCTTCAGAGAGGCCTCATAGAAACGGATAATTGGTGCCAGAGACATGGCCTTAAACTGAACGCCAAAAAATGTATAGTCATACCCTTTGGGAAAAACAAGGTACCCACAAATTACCACATAGGTGGTAATCCATTAAGTACGGAAGAGGTAATCAGGGACCTAGGGACCCAAGTTGACAGTAACCTCTCATTTGACACTCACATTGCCAGGGTGGTTAGGAAGACCTTCTATATTGCCCACGTTATGAAGGGATTCACATCCAGATCAAGAGAGGTCATTGTGCCCCTGTACTCTTCTCTTATCAGGCCCATGATTGAGTACAATGCCCCATTTGGGATGTATCTTACCCGACACCTGCAGCAGTTGGAAAGACCCCAAAAGTTCCTCACCAAGAGGATAAAGGGTCTCAAACATATGCCATATGCTGCCCGGCTGAAGAAACTCCAGCTCTATTCAGTCGCATACCGCCTACTCAGAGGTGATCTATGCCTGACGTACAAGGCCATGTCCAATCCGGAATTAATGGACATGCTCCACCTCAGGAAATCCAAATCCATCAGAGCCACAAGAGCAAGAGATTTGAACCTCAACACAGAAATAAATAGGACGTGCTGGAGGGACAGATTCATAACCCAGAGGCTCCCTATACTCTGGAACAGAATCCCAGTCCACGTTAGGCAGAGCCCCTCACTAGCTCTCTTCAAGAGAAATCTTGACAAGTGGATGGGAGATCGTAGGTTTACCCCAGGGGTCATCTCTGTGTCACTACTAGACAGAGGCACAGTAAACTAAACCCTAAATGGGCGTAGTATTCTCATCCCAAGGGGTGGCGAAAGCCACACACACTCTGGCTAGGCTTATAAATGCCCTAGGGCAGATAGCCTAGTACGAACCTATGAACCTAAGAGGGCACGTAAGAAGAAGAAGCACATAGACATCCCTTCATAAACTCCTACATCAGATACTGACTGTGAGGATAGAGAGGATTCCTCACAGTGCCCTCCAGAGGAGGTCTCTTTTGGTGACATACTGGAACTGATCCATCAAAGAGTATTTTGGCCCGTACAGGACAGGTAGGTAATTTTTGAGGTGCACGGGAGTACGCATTCTATGTCTTGTGTAATCCTTCCAGCCTATAAACTGATTCAAATCAGGAGGTTATGGCAGAAACTTGACATGTGCAAAGCCATACAAAATGTTTGGCCTACCAAAGGACCAACTCTTATGTTTAAATTCTCCACCAGTTGATTCCATTATTGTGGTTGTCCATCAAAAGAGAGTTACCTAAAGACACTTTTCTACTATTCATCCTACTAGCAGAGTCAAGAGTGATTGATGGATAGACTCTGAAAGTAGGTTTATGTTGCAGGCAGTTTTGCACTTTGTGCTGTGAACTGTCATTCATATGGACTAATTCAAGAGAGAGCTCTCTCAACAGGCCATATCTCCTTTGAAGAATTCATTGACAATGAACTTTCAGACGCAGCTGCAAACCACTGGTTATAACAAATCTGTCCATGTTTCTGATGCACAACTTGACCGATGAAGTGGCCAGGGCAGCCAGTATTTGTAAACTGACACACACGGACTACTTGTGATTGTGTGACTTCCCAGGCAATTTTTAAGTGTCCTTCATAAACTCCCTCTTCGACAGGTCATCCTTGTTTGGTCCTTGGTTGTCATGTCAAGACCCCTTCTGCCGTAGGTGTCATGTTTGAGATCCCTCAACACCCTCAGAACAGAAACCAAAAGGAACTGTGTTCTACTTGGTCATGTAGGTCTAGACATCAGTTTGGCTTACCTTCAACCAAGGGTAACAGCAGGAAAGGTGGCACATTTAATGAATGCAGCCCCAGTACTTGAGGGTATCTGCAGAACTGGGGGCATCAAGAGCCGTTTTCCAAAAAGCGACCCCAGAAGCCTTGAAGGTTTGCCTGACTGTTCCACATTGGATGCAGCTGGGTTATGAATCCCCCGCTACGCAGATTCATGGTTCTCTATCACAATAGACAAATCAGTTAGAGGGATAATGTCTAGAGGCTGTTGAATTCCATTTTTAGAAACTCCCTCAACCAAATCATTTGCTGCTGAATGTCCCACTCAATGACTCAGCCTCACAGATCCCAGTTGGCCCAGACAGATTGTTTCCCCTTCTGAAGCCTTTCTTGAAGGAGCCCCCTTGGCTCCTAAATCAATTCTGGGTCATAGTACTCCTCCCACCAAGTAGCCTCACCTGGACATTACCAATTTGAAATTAACTGCCTGCGTTCTCCAGTTCCAGTGATGGCAAGGGATGATTTTTTTTTCAGGATGTGGTCAACTTTCTAAAAGCTTCACAGAAAACTTTCACTCATAACATTTAACCGCAGCAGATGGAACAGCTTTTATTTGGGCCAGTAAACAGATAATTATTTTTTTCCACCCTTATTTCAGATGTTTTGCTTTATCTTCTCCCATTTTTACTTCAGATCTAGTTTCTCTACCATCCGAGTTAGTTTGGCAGCAGTCTCTTTTCGTACTAGCTTTCAAGATCATTTATTAGATTCTCAAAAATTGCAGTGACTTTCTAATAGGCACCTTTCTACTGCATCCACCTGTTTAAAGACCTGGCTTCTCCATGGGGCAGTATTTTAGAAGCCTTGACTAAACCTCATTTCGAAGCAGCAGCTACTGCAGAGCTTATGTTTTGTCTTGGAAAACCATATTTCTAGTGTCAGTCACCTCAGCTAGGATTGGCAAAGCTGCAGGCTTTTTCAGTTCTCCCTTTTCTTGCCTTCCTCAGACAGTGTAACATTAAAAGCTAATCCTTCCTTTATTCCCTTGGTGGCTTTAGAGACACATTTCTCAGTCCATCCAATAGCCCATCATCTTTCCTAATTACAAAAACAATGAAAGTAACCAAATGGTTAAATGGCAATTAAAAGCAAGCACAGTAAAAGTAAAATAAGCACTAAAACCTAAATTATTGTGGCTACCTTGGCTTTCGTCATACACTGTATTAAACCGTAAAAACAAACCAATGTGAGGAAGCGTTAGTATAATGCAAAGTCACTCATCCTTTGTATATTGTTTCTATTCGGTTTATTGTTTTATGGCTTATTAAAGTGTATGATGAAAGCAGTAGTAGCTGCACTGATTTATGTTTTAGTAATTACGAAAGCAAAGGGGAATATTTGATCCATACCTCAGTGTTCACAAGCAGCTGTGCTTTTACTTTTACAGAGCAACTTCAGTCAGAAAAGATGAACACCTATTTGTTTCCTTTGCTCAGAATAAGTTTGGGAAAATGGTGTCCAAAATATCTTTTCCAATTGTATGTCCTTTGTGTTTGAATCCCCAAACAAACCATTATTATTTAAACAGCTGAGTCTCTCTACTAGAGCCATAGCTTCACCTACAGCCTTCTTTAGTATATACTCCTTGGATAAAATATTTGAGGCAGCCCGCTGGTCTTCCATGTATATCTTCATTAAGAAATACAAGCTGGATTGTATTTGTAGGGCTTAGAGCATACTTTGGTGCTTTCATTTTGAATGGTCTTCGGTCATGATGCCACCTGGGAGTTCCATGGCTTTCAAATCTGAGAAACACATTTGATTAGACAGACTGAATGAATAAGATACAGTGTTAAGTAGTGATAAATCTTTTAGTCCAGCCCATCCAGTATGACAGCCCACATTCCTTCCCAATTTCCGATCTGTAAACCACAGGTCCAAGGCATTGCAAATTGATAGTCTGGTTCTTTAGATGTCAAACTTGGTGTCAGCTAACTATGGGACAGGAGCTTTATAGGGAAGAATTCTAAAAGGGGCTCAAAAGTGGGCCACTTTTTCTGCCAGACTGGGTCAGAGCAGTGGCTCTAGGACCAGCATGTCATTTTGGAAGGACTATAATGAAGGTGTCTATCATTAGATTTAAGTCCACAACTTATTTCTATGTGATGTTTGTTTTTTAAACACCTTTATTAAATTCCTTAAGACATACAAAAACTGTATTAACAAAAAAGAAGAAATCATTTTTCCATTTATATTCATTATACATCACATATATTTTTCTTTTTTTGTAACGATCATCGGTCCAGGTTTGGATAAATTGCTGATTTTCTGCCTTCCCTTAAATCAGTCTCCTTTTCCTCCTGAACATTATTCTGTATGTATTCTTCCCACAATTTCCATTTATTTTTTTGAAATTTGCTCCTTCCCCTTTCAAAAGATCCCACTTCTTTTTATCTCTTTAAATACTTCAAAATACAGTTGGATTAGCCTTTGATTTCCATTTTCTAGTCATTTTATTTTTTTGTCAGCCTGCAGAATTAAACTGGATAAGGCCGTACTAGGTCTAAGCAATTCAGATCCTGTGTCCCAGCTCAAAATAATTTCTTTATTACAGCTATTTGCTAACCCAATATTTCTGACTGAGTACTCTGTAGGGAATATTTAAAATCTGCCAACTCATTGCACTCCCAAAGCATGTTTCCAGTTCCCTCATTCTTCTCCATTACTCCTCCAACTTGCGGTATTTACCCAAGGAAAAATCTTGTGTGCTTGGTGTATAAAAATACCTGCATGCAAACACTGCCAGGCAAAGATATACATTTTCTAAACTTTTCCTTTTTCTCTTCCTAGTCTTTTCTGACCACCTCTGATTGATTGTTATAATTATCATGCAATATTGTGTCTGCCCTACTTGTTAGTCCATTTTTAACAGGTGTGTTGCTTTGTACAGGATGGTAATTAAGTATTTTCTTCCTTGTGTGGCTGTATGGTTGCTGCACTTCCCATTCATCAGTTTCCATCTCCAGTAAGAATGTTATACATAGCATGCACTCTGCATATGCTTAGGTTTAAAGCATTTCCTTCAAAGATTTATGCTGTAGGAGGCATTAGATTGGTGAAGGGGAAACACGTATGACGTTTAAGAAAAAAGTACATCTTCAAAGCACAGTTTGAGCTGTTTAACATGACTATTTTAAAACTGGACATGCATCACGAAAAGTTAACACTTGAAAGAGAGGTACTGATTGCATATTACAGGGGATTGTAAACTTGATTGCATCCTTAGATGATTCTTCCTTGACTTGCACTGTACGGACTTGAGGAAATGTGGCCAGTACAAAGAGGAGTGAATGACTGTAGCCTACTCTATCCTGGAACAGTGTGTGTTTTGCTGAGCCTCTGTCACCTGGCTGACATCTAGGGTGATGTAGCAGAAAGAGGATGCCAAAGAAGAATAAGATAAGGCACCAAGGTTGCCTCCTTTCGTTGTGGCTAAAACCGGACTTAGGGCACACCCCCCAGCCAGAAGATCCAAGAGTACAGGCCATTTCTTAAGCAGGGGAAGCTGTGGTGGTGAACTCTGGGTACTTTTCTATGCCTTCTAATTCTTAAGCAGGAGTTCTGCATCACCAGTGATGGGACGTAGTCTAAGATAAAACATCCCACTCATCTGAATTCTGGCCAACCAATAGTCAACTCTTGCCCTCATTGTAGCAGTCACTTTTAGGCTAGTGAAATGAAGTGTCATTCCTTGATTGAAAAACACTGGTAGTTAGTGAGGCAAAGGTGGGGGAGAGGCAATAATAAAAATACACACACACACACACACACACACACACACACACACACACACACACACACACACACACACACACACGTGTATATGCTCTGTTGACCTTGTTTAATCTCTGCTCAGCCAATTCTTGACTCTATATTCCATTACTTATCTGCCTCCAGATGCCCATCCCTAACAGATTCACTTATTTTCTTCCTTTTCCAGTTCCGATGGTTCAATTCCATATGGCATTTTGTAGTATCCCCTAAACTTTATAAAATCTCCTCTGTTTTTCTCTTTATCATTTCTGTGTTGGGATTCCTAAGTTTTGTAACCTGTTTTTCTACTTTGTTGTCTAGCCCTCATGACTAATATTTTTTGGGATGTGGGATTAACTTCAAAAAAAGTTTCATCTCAACCACCTTTCTTTATAGTATCCTATCCAAATGAGCCTTTACTTTTTCTTTCCCTTCCCCATAACTGTTGTACTTTTCCCTAATATTTGTCCCTGTAACTCTTTGAGATTTTATTTTACTTTGTGAACTCTTACATATGGCTTGGTAGTCATTTTCTCTACCAGTAATTTTCTTCCTAAAAGTTTCCTTAAAATTCTTGCCTGGCCAAAACTACATTCTGTTGTTGAAGACTGCTACTCAAGCCTTCCTTAAGAACTTCTTTTATCCAAGATTTGAAGAGTTTCCTCTTAAGCAAATATGATGGAAACTTCCAGTATCTTTCATAATGGATCTCTGTTACTATCTCTATTTATTGGCACAGGTGCATGATCTGACAGCATTAGTGAATGCGTTTCTAACTCCTTTGTCTGAGTTACATGCTCACTTGTTTACATTCTGTGTAACCTTGTCCAGCTTTGGACTGTGGGAGAGATTTACATACATACTGGGGATGACATCTTAATTTCCAGCCTGCATCCTCCACCCCAAACATTTTTAAGTATTTATTTTTTTGTTATATTTCCCTTATGTTGGAAGTAGTCTTTTAGGTCCCTTTAAGGCATCCATCTGATCACAAACCATATTATAATCACCTCCTGTTATAAACTTAACCAACTTGTTCACCGGGCAGTTTTTTCATGTCACCATTTTTGTTGGGATGTACACGGTTGCTATGGAAATCCATTTTCCCACATAGATTTTTTTTTGTTTAATTAAAGATTCTCTCATAATTGGACCCCTTTTGCCAGTAATATTGCTACACTTATTTTTATGGTGACCATTCAGACCCATATAACCTTCCATGACAAGCTGTGGTATTCCCCAGTGGAAAGGTGCATTTCCTGTTTTAGGGTAATCAGAGTTCTGTTGTAATGAATATATATGCCAATTCTTAAGATGATTCACCAAACCCATTTCTATTCCAAGACTGTACAGGCAGCCCCATAGTGATTTACTTTTTAAATTATCCTAGTTGTCTATCAATTTCCTTCTTGCCATATGTGCTGCTTTGATTAAACTTAAGCATTTGTAACTCTGATTCTGCTAGTCAATATGCAAGATATCATTGCTATCACAACTCTTAATCTAACAAAGCTTCTTTTAAATAAATTTAGTTTAACTTTAAAACAATGAATAATTAAAATTACTGAGCTCTAATGGTTGCTCATTAGCGAAAATGTTTTAATGCTGTTGGGGGAAAAAAATTCATAATGACAGGGTGAAGTAATCTTAACTCTTACATGTACTTCTAGGCAAGCTCTTGTATCTTGGAGTGAAGGCAGCCCTCTGGCTTCTTGTGTAGTAGAATAATAATTTTACACAAATATTTTTACTCCTCCCAAAATTACATTTTTAGCTCTCTTCCATAGTTTTACTCATTTTAGCCTCCTTCAACTGGCAGTTTTGAAATTTGATTATGACCTGTGTGGGTACTATTTTACATGCTGCTGCTGGGAGAGTAAACCAGATGGGCATGACTGATTTTAAGATTTAATTTTGTAAAATCAGTCCAAAGACTGAGCTGTCTTTGCATGAAAGAAAGAAAATCTTTACCCTTCAATTATTTTGTGATTGCAGCAAACAGGAAGATGTCCTTCCATATCACTATTGCAATATTTTTTTTTACAACAGGGATCCCCTGCCAAAGGCAGTCCAACATCTAGTCAGCATGCCAAAGCCTTTTGGTTATAAAGGGTACACCTTATGTCACACGTATGCTCCCTGTGCACGGCGTTGAGCATAAAGACGACGTTCAGACATACCATCCTCAAAACAACTTTTCCTGCCAGTCCAAACACCATCTTTGATCATCTGTCTGAACGCTCGTTCATCTGCTGGTTTCCACTGCTTTCGGATAAGTGCCCCGTTGGGGTTTTCTGGTTTCATTGTCTTGCGTTTCCCTTGTTGTGTTTCATGTTATCCAGAAAGGGGAAATAGTGTGGGGGACAGATTCCCCATAAAGATTATCCGAAGCTGTTTGTTCTTCACAGGCATTTCCCATCACCATGCATCTTGCAGGATTTGTCAGTCTTTTGTCCCTAAGATGTTACGGAGTCCTATTTCTTCACTTTTACTTTGAGAACCATTGACTTAAATTGTCAAAGGATACCGTGTAAGGCTTCCTGGCCCGAGGGCCAGCCATCTGTGAAGAAAAAGGCCAAAAAAGTTAAGTCTGATTCTTACGGCTCTACTGCCTCCACTTGACATCTCTCTTGAGGCTGGTGAAAGCCTGGAGGATTGTCCATTTTCTTTCTTGGATTCTTCTGCCATGACTTCTTCGGAGGCCAGCATGGACCCAATGCCACGGCTGTCCATGGAGGTATTGCAAACGTCCATCTCTGATGTACTGGGGTAACCATGGCTGGTTTTTACTGATGGGCCTAGGGGTGTTCCTCAGATATTAGTGAGGGAAGAGGTTCTGACTACCATTATTGAATGGCTTCAGGGATCAGAGCCTCCAAAGCCTTTTAATGCTGACTCCCCACTCAAAAAGAAGCAAAAAACTAAATGTATTTCATCTGCACCAAAAGATACTCAGTGAATGCTAAACTTCAATTAAAACCTGTTTAATCTCCTTATGGCTTTTTAGCCTCTGCAGGGTGTTACTGTTCCTGCTCCCTTCAGTCTTCTTCCTCTCTTAAGAGGCCCAGGGGGTAGGATTCTTCTGAGAAAGAGTATGCTGATTCTGAGGAAGAGTCCCTGACTTATTTCTCCCAGCTTCTTTCGCCACTTGACTATAGTTTTGTGGAAGAAGATTCTGTCAGTCCTGACTCTCCTTTTGAGGAGATTTTCATTTGGTGATGCTGTTTCCCGAATGATGGAATTTTGCAAATGGGATTGTGCCAGGGTGTCATATGTTCAGAAAAGGTACTTTGAGCTTCTACAAATGTGTCTCCAAGGCCCTCTGCTGTTCCTCCTGTTCTTGCAGCCTTGCTGGATGCATTTACCACTATTTCGCAGAATCCTGATTCCTAACCCTGCTCCCAAAAAATGGGTAGGTTTTATAAAGTGTTTGAGGACTGCAAATTTTTTTTTATAAGTTTCCTTCTGCTGACTGTCATCTGATAAGCCTTCCAAATTGTTGCCTTCTGATAAGGATAGCAGAACCATGGAGAGACTGGGTAAGAAGGTGTATACTTCTGCTATCTTAGACTTAATGTCCCTCCTTTCTGGGACATAAATTTTGTTTTAGAAAAATTGACTGGCTCCTTTTGAGCAGGCTGCTTCAGATTCCTTACAGCATTATTCTTGGAAGACTGTTCTTTTGCCCCTTACTTCTACCTGACAGCTGTCTGAGCAGCAAGCCAGTGTGGCTGTTCCTCCTTTTTTATTTTTCCATAAGGACAGGGTGTCCCTTCATACTAATCCTTCTTTTATGCCCAAGGTGGTTATTGAGTTGTCTCCTAATCTTTTCATTTGCCTACTTTTCCCCCCTTTTCTGCAGTGCGCTGGTGAGAAGATTTTGCATACCTTGGATTTGCATAGACAACTCTGATATTATTTGGATAGGTCTAAAGCTTTTTGTTTCATTTCATCCTAGGTCTTTAGGTTTGGCTGTTGACAAGCAAGCCATTTCTTCTTGGATATCTAAAGCCATCTATATTTGCTATTCTTTTCATGGGAAGAGTCTTCCTCTGTTAAGGGCTGTGGCTTCTTCTGGTGCTTTTTTCCCAGTTATTTAGATACTAATTTTCTTCTTGAGGTAGCAAACTGGACTTCTTTTCATACCTTTACTAAGCACTGTAAGTTGGATGTGCTGTCTTGGGCCAGAGCTGGCTTTGCCAGGGCCATTCTCCATAACTTCCTAAAGGTCTCTTCTAGCCATTCTCCTCCTAGTCTTCTTTCTGAGCTTTTGCACTCTCCTTATTGTCAAGAATACTGCAACAGTGATATGAAAAGACATAGTACAGTTGTGTAAAATCTTACCATAACAGTAGATGTCCTTTTCACTGTTACAGTATTTGCTCCCTTCCTCCTTCCCCCTGCCCTTTTTCCTTCTGGATGTGCTCAGTACCTACTTTTATCCTTGTACTTTTGTTCCTATTGGGGCTTTTACAGTTCTGAAGATGGTGCATTTGGATGTCACCTGTATGCCTTGCACCGTGCATGGGGAGCATAAATATGACATAAAGCGTATCCTTTACAACCAGGAAGCTTTGGTATGGTGGCCAGATGTTGGGCTGCTTTTGTTACGGGGTCTCTAATACTGCAGCAGTGAAGAGAAGGACATCTGCTGTTATGGTAAGATTTTACACAACTGTACTCCACTCTTCCCCCTCCTTGATCTGTATTGTAAATAAATTGATTTCAGTACTAAGTCTTCGTGGGTGGCCTGCCATTCAGTTTTGTACATCTTCTTGTCTGTCTTGAACAGCTAAAGTCCTTTGATGTCATACTGGAAGTTTCATCAAGACAGTATCTTATTTTTTCTTCTGTGGAGATGAGACTGTGAGTTGCAAATTAACTGGACCATGGTCTGAGAAATATTATCAGGTTAACTAAGATTATCTCAACCAGGTACAAGTTCTGCAGCTGTTTTACATCTATGTTTTATTTTTGTCTTGCATCCTTAGCTGGACTAATGTCTACATTTAAATGCTATGTTTTTTAACTATATAATGCAAGTAATAATGTGGAGCTTTTCTCCTCGGGCCTCCTCTGAAAACGGACCTGTGTCCAGTCGGACTCTCCCGGTCAACAAATGTAAATAAATAATACCCAAGTGTCAAGTCTGGAACAGTTATTTTTGGCTGTGAAATAGGTGTAGTCTCTTATGGATCCATGTTCACTAGCTGCTTCTTTCAATTCAAATGGTTATACAGCATTTTTAAGAATTTACCTACCAAAGTGATGAGACTTCTTCACTGGACTACCAGAAACTTTTTCACCCCAATTCTAATCTCCTGCTGTAACTAAATATAATGGGTCTACTGACTTTGAGTAGCTCATAGGTCAGTCTTCAAAGTATCTGCGCATGCAACAAAAAGTATAGCTTTTGCAAAGGTGTAAGGCGCCCCCCCCCCCCCACTAATTGTGTATGCTAACTCAGAGATCAAATTTCCTTTTCCCAGGGATTATATTCTTGTACCTGGGGAATGTCTCTCTCTCTGACAAAATTGTCGGTCTCTTGGGTGTCTATATTCTGTCATTTCTACAGGATGCTAGACACCCATGTATATTACCCTTGTGGAAAGTTATTTCCCCCTAAAATCTTTTTAAAAAACTGTTATGTTAATATGTGGTGGAATGATGACGTTTGCTAGAGAAATTCTGATGTTCTTCGTGTTTCACTGTTGCAGTCATTACATTTGGGTAATCTGCTGGCAGGTTGCCCTCAGTCGGCCTGATTAACAAAGTCTTGGGTCCTGCGTCGGTTGCTGTCCCTTCTTCCATGACGTCACGTAGTCAGGGGTATAAAACATGCAGCCGACCCCATTACATCAGTCTTTCTTGCCATGCGGTGTCCTAAGCAGAAGCAGTTCGCAAGTGCCGGTCGGCCGACTCCTGAAATTTTCGTTTTTGAGTTTCAGAACCGAAGTCTTCATCTTAAAGCTAAGTACCCCATTGGGTAAACTTTTTCTTGCTCCTTACCGATGTCAGTAAAAATTAATAATTGCATTACTTGTGAGAAGCAAATACCTCAAAGATTTTCATTGGTACTGTGTTCCTTGCCTAGGCCCTGACCACGACGTACCTTGCTGTCGGTTTTGTGCTTTATTTAATCAGCGCACTATCCGTCATCTGTACATTTCTGCCTTTAAATATTTCGGTTCTCTGTTTAATTATCCAGAAATGATGTCCGTTGGCCATCCAACTTCCGGAATTCCAAAAAAACGCAAAGAAAAAGACAGAGACAGGCCGTCTAGGTCCAAAACTGCCGGCAATGCTTCTCCTAAGCCAGTTGCCAGTTTGCCGGTACTCAGTGAGGCGCTTTCGCAACCCTTGATACCTGCTACTTCGGACTCGCAGGCCTCTACTGAGACCCATTCGGACTCCGGTATGCCGCGAGATGCTTCATGTATGGATCCCGCGGATGTCTCTACTTTGGATGGGTCCGGAGCCACTGTGCAGGCACCGGCTTCTGAGGGTGTATTCAGGCCTACAGGCTTGCATATTAAACAGACTCCACCTTCTACTCTAAGGCCTAAATCTTGATCTATGTCTAAAAAAAACGATGCCCTGGCCACATGTTCAGGCCCCTATGCCTAAGAAACAAATGATCAAAATGGCTGAAGATCTTATTACTCTAATCGGAGGGTAGTCAACCCCCCGCCTTCAAAGAGGCCTAGGACTGAGCTTGACTATGAATCTTTAATCAGGACTCTGTTTCTTCTAATTCTTCTAATGACCTGGATTTGTCCATACCTACTTATGAGGATTCTGATGCAGAGGATTCCATTCCCTCCGCTTCCCCTCCTGAGGACTTTTCTTTTGGGGAAACTTTACATACCTTTAAGGGAGCATTTCCACTGGGAAAGTCAGGAATTTTCTGAATCGAAAAAAAGGCTTGGGGATTTCCTTCTACCTCAGCATAGGCCTTTGGCTGTACCTCTTGTAATAGACATTGTTGATGATGTGTTTTCCGAATCCAGTATGGCCCCTGATAACCTGCCTCCGGCTCCTAGTAAACCTGACAGATACAACAGGGTTCCCAAGTCCCACAAGTTCCTTTTCAAAAATCCTGTTGCGGATCCAGAAACCATTTCTCAGGGGACCAAGGGCATTAAAGCTTCTACTGCTAAAAATCCTACCCCTTCTGATAGAGACTCCCATAGCACTGGATAGATGGGGTAAAAAGGTTTATACTTCTGCATCTTTGGCAATCATGGCTTTAAACTGCCAATTTCATATGCTAAAATATCAACAGCATATTATGGGACTGCTTAAACAGAAAATGATGTTGATTTCTGACTCTGTGGAAAATAAAGATTTACAGGATTTATTGCATTCTGCTGAACATGTTGGAAAACATACTTTGCAATGTGGTTTTGATTCTTTAGAGGCCTCTTGCAGGGCTGCTGTTACTGGGTCTGTGCTTAGAAGGCATACTTGACTTAAGTAGCAATCTCTGCCTGATGATGTTAAAGCAAAATTGTTGGATGCTCCTTTAAATCAGGACCGCCTGTTTGGCAGTAAGGCTGAAGAAGTTCTAAAAAAGATGGAAGATAAAGCTATGTCTATGCAAACTGTAAAGGATTTCTTACAAGTGCAACCTCCAAGATTTAGTAGGCACTGGCCTACTAAGAATTGGTCCTTTCCAGCTCCTTCCAGATCCACTCCAGCCAAACCCAGACACACCAAAAGCACCAGGTTTCAGTCCCAAGGGACTCTAAGAACTAAGCAATGGGGGGCCTCCACTTCCAAATCTGTAAATAACAAGACAACCCCCCTATGTTAAACAGTCTCAATGACTTTCCTTTAAAACTGCCAAGCACTTAACTTTCAGTCGCCTTTTTGAGGGGAAAGATTGCTCTTCATGCAAAAAACTGGGAACTCCTAACCCAGGACAAATGGGTTTTAAATATAGTGCCTCAGGGATACAGATTTCATTTCCACACATTGCCAACACCAAACGGGTGGCCAGACCTGCCCAACCGGTACTAGAAGAGGAAAAGGGACAAGGTTTTTATTCCAGGCTTTTCCTGGTACCCAGAAAAGACAAATCATAGTGTCCAATTCTGGACCTGTCCACTCTAAACACCTTTCTGAGATTCCAAAATTCAAGATGCTGACTCTTCACTAGTTACTTCCTATGTTAGGCAGAGATGCCTGGTTGGCAACTAGATTTAAAAGAAGCTTACCTGCATATCCCAATCAGGGAATCTTGCAGAAGGTACCTACGCTTCAAAGCAGGCTACTTGCATTATCAGTTCTCTGCACTGCCCTTTGGCTTGTCTACTGCGCCCAGGGTATTCACAAAGTACCTGGCTCCTGTAATTGCATTTTGCTAACAAAGAAATATTCAAATATATCCATACCTGGATGATTGTCTAATTCAGGCAGAAAATCAGGCCATCCTTATAAATCATCTGGCGTTTGAAAAAAGGGTTCTAACTTGTCTAGGGTACACCATAAACGAAAAGAAGTCACAGCTGGTACCCTCTCAACAGATTACATTCCTGGGTGCAAGCTTGATTACAACTGCCCAGATGGCTTTCCTTATGCCAGAAAAGCAAATTCATTTGGTAACTTACTTCAAACAAGTGGCCACAAAAACCCTGCTATATCTGCAAGACAAGTACTGCAAGCCTTGGTGTTCATGGTCTCCTGCATTCTTCTAATTCCATTTGCAAGACTGCATATGAGGAAACTTCAGTGGTACTTAAAAAGTCTATGGAGTCAACATGGTCACAGCCTGGAAACAATGATTCCTATCATACCTTGCCTATGCCTGGAGTTCCTGTGGTGGGCAGAGGCCTGCCACCAAAACAAGGGACTGCCATTCACACTACCCCCTACTGCCCAAACCCTAATTACAGACTCGTCAGACTGTGTATGTGGGGCTCACCTGGCAGGGAAGTGCATTCAGGGCAAATGAAGCCCATATCAAATGCACCTACATATCAATCAAAAAGAAATGTTAGCTGTACAGAATACTCTGACAGCCTTAAAGGACTACATTCATCTCGGACAACTAATGGTAAAGACGGACAACACCACGATTATGTGGTACATAAACGAGCAGGGGGGGTACACATTCCTACCCCCTCTGCAGACTAGCCATGGCATTGTGGAACATGGCCTTGAGCTACCAAGTGCAACTACCAGCTCAATTCCTGCCAGGAAAACTGAATACACTGGCAGATGGACTAAGCAGAAATCTCATGGACCCACACAAGTGGAAACTGGAACCACGGATTTTCAACATGTTGACAAGCAAATGGGGGAGCCCAGGCATAGATCCATTTGCCTCCCCCCAGAACTACCATTTGGACAAATTTTGCACAAGAACTCCTCACATAAAAGCCTGGAAAGTGGATGCTCTGTCCTTCAGCAGGAAAAACCTATCAGTCTACACCTTTCCCCCTCTGCCTCTGCTCTCCCAAGTTCTGCTAAAATTCAAACAGGACAAACCAAAAATGATTTTGATTGCTCCAGACTGGCCACGCCAACACTGGTACCCACTCCTGCTCAGTGTGTCACAAATATCTCCATGGCAGCTGCCTCAAACACCTTCCTTACTGTCTCGGCAGGAGAACCAAATTCTGCACCCTCAACATTGAACCTTGCAGCTTGGCTAATCACTTAAATTCACCCTTAGCATCCCTCAGCAATCCTGTGATGGATGTCATGTTGGAGGCGAGAAGACCTAGTACTAGAAAATCTTATGCTGACAAATGGAAAAGATTCTGTGCCTGGAACTAATCTTTAGGGATGAGCACAGCAGCGCCCAATTTACCTCAGATTTTGCAGTACTGAACTGAGATGCTTCACAAGGGCCTGTCTTTTTCCTCTATTAAAATCCACGCTTCAGCTATTTCAGCTCACTATTAACACAGAACCACCCCTCTTTTCTCATCCCCTGCTCAAACAGTATGTCGGAGGGGCAAAGAACTTGAGACCACCCAGGAGAGCTCCTACCCCTGCCTGGGACCTTAACTTTGTTTTGGAAAAGCTCACTTTACCTACTTTTGAGCCATCTGCTACTGCAAACTTAACATTTCTTTCTTGGAAAACAGCCTTCCTATTAGCAATTACTTCAGTTAGAAGGATATCTGAATTACAGGCCCTTATGGTAGTGGAGCCTTTCATCATCTTTCATGCGGACAGGGTATCTCTGAGGACCAATCCATCCTTCATGCCCAAAGTGGTTTCCAGTGTGGCTCTTAACCAGTCCATTCATTTGCCAACCTTCTGTCCCAATCCACAGGACAAATGGGAACGGATTCTGCATTCCTTGGATGTGCACAGACAACTTAGGTTCTATTTGGACAGAACTAAATTTCGAAGAAAAGCTGAACAATTGCTAGTGTCATTTGCTGCTGGGGCAGAGGGGAAGTCTATTTCAAAACAAGCCATTTCTAAATGGATAAGTCATTGCATTAATTTCTGCTATAAGCACCATGGAAAACCTATCCCCCAGGGGATCAGATCTCATTCCACCAGGGCTGCATCTACTTCTGTAGCCTTTCTCAGAGGTGTTCCTACCACGGATATTCTAGAAGCTGCTATTTGGAGTTCAGTACATACTTTCACCAAGCATTATCATTTACCAATTTTCTCTAAATCCAGAGCTGGCTTTGCCAGTGCTGTCTTGCAGGGCCTTATAGCTGGTCCTAATGCTGTATAAATCCATCCTCCCAACCATAGCTTTGGAAATCTACCCAAATGTAATGACTGCAACAGTGAAACACAAAGAACATAGTACATTTGTGTACACTTACCATAAATGTACTTGTTCGAGTGTATTCACTGTTGCAGTCCTGGTTACCCTCCTTACAGCCCCCTGTTTTTCTCTTCCTATACCTCTACTTTCTTTTACTATGCTTAAATGCCTTTTTGGTGTATTTGCTTTTGGTTGGAGGTATATTTTTGGGTTTATAATTTTATTTGCTCCCCATTTGGGGGGCACCTGACATCTGGGGCAAGAAAATGGCATCGGCTGCATGTTTTATACCCCTGACGACTTGACATCATGGAAGAAGGGACAGCAACCGACACAGGGCACAAGACTTTGTTAATCAGTCCGACTGAGGGCAGCCTGCCAGCAGATTACCCAAATGTAATGACTGCAACAGTGAGTACACTGGAACATCTAAATTTATGTTAAGTGTACACAACTGTACTTTTCCTAGCCACATATCTTTCAAGACAGCTTGTCTCCCCTACAAGTCCACTGTGTGTTCTTCAGTGGTTATAGGGTTCCCTTCTCAGTTCAGATGATACCACATTTTCTTCGCTCCTGAAAATTCTGCTTTGTATTCCTCTTTAAATCCTCTAATCATGTTCTCGGGCTGATAATTTTTCTTAGCAGTATTATCTGGGGATGACCTATTATGAAGTACATTATAACTTTTACCTAACTTCTGGTGATCTGTGAGATCATTAACATTCTTGACCGTGTGTTAGTAGTCATTATGCTTGTGTATTACAGATGTATCACATGTATCAAACATTTTGGCCAGCATACTTTCCCTTTTAATCTGAGTTGTGTGATAATTGGATTTAGATGATTTTGCCTTTCTTGGACCTTGTGTAAAGAGCCTTATAAAAACTAGCACACTAATAATTTTCTGTTTATATAGATTAACAAATACATGAAAACAAGAAATGTTAACTATACACACAAGTTGGCTCTTAGGTTCATAGGTAGTTACTAGGCTATCAGCCCAAGGGCCTGTGTAAGCCTAGCCAGCAAGGTTCCCTAGCTTACGCCACCCAAGAAAGTTATTTTCCTGTGCCACTGTCGAGCAGAGAGACAGAAGTGATCCCCGGGGTGTATTTCCAATTTCCCATCCACTCATCCAAGATTTTTCTTGAAGAGTGCTAATGAAGAACTTTGCTTGACATAGATGGGTAGCCTGTTCAGAGTATGGGAAGTCTCTGGGATAGGAATCTATTCCTCGAGCATGTCCTGTTCATTGTGGTGACAAGGTTTAGTTCCCTAGAGCATGTAGCTCGGAGGGATTTGGATTTCTTTCAAGTGTAGCATGTCCAACAGCTCTGGGTTTGACATAGCTTTATATGTTAGGCAGCGATCACCTCTGAGTAGGCTATATGCTACGGAGTAAAGCTGGAGTTTTTTGAGGCGGTCATTGTAGGGCATTTGTTTGAATCCAGTAATCCTCTTTGTGAGGTAATTCTGTGGCCTTTCCAGCTGCTGCAGAGGTCTTGAGGTACATTCCAAAAGGGGCGTTGTACTCTATAGTGGGTCTAATGAGTGTCGAGTAGAGGGGAATGATGACCTCTTTTTTTCCTGGATGAGGACCCTTTTATGATGAGGTGTGCCACGTAGAAGGACTTCCTGACTACTGTGGCGATGTGACTATCAAAGGAGAGACTACTGTCCACCTGGGTCCCAAGGTCTTTTATCAAGCATTCGGTGTTAAGTAGATTGCTGCCTATGTGGTAGTTCATGGGTACAGAGTTTTTACCAAAGGGAATGACACTGCACTTTTTGGCATTGAGCTTGAGGCCATGGCTCTGACACCAGGCATCTGTCTCAGAGAGGCCCTTCTGTAGGATGTTCACATCATTTGGGGACTTGACTATGGCTCCTAGTTTGCAGTCATCTGCGAACTTAGATAGCCAGAGGCCTTCTCTTATAACATCTTCCTAGACATAATATTGAGTATTTGCATGGCCAGCACATCACAGAAACCTTGGAAATTATAACTTCATATCTTTGTGTTTAATATATTAAGCACCCTTTTTAGTTGCTCAAAAACAGATTGCATTGACGTGTAATTTATCTATTTTAAATTGAGAAGCATCTCCCTTAGTTAAAAAAACAGTCTAGCAATACCTTGCAATTTGAATAGTAATGATAAAACTCTGGTAGTATCTTATCATGCGATCATTATTTTGTTCCATTATTTAGAAGTGGAAAACGGATCCTAGCAAGCTTTGCCCCAGTGCAATCAAATAATGTAGGTTGGAATTTACTGTTTCAACCTATCAATAGTTTTTTCCCACCAGTCCTGCTGCCCAGGGAAGGCTTTCTTCCTTTATAAATATGATAACTTATTATGGCCACCCTACCTGGAGGCCACAGATTTGGAAGCATACAAACATTTAGCAACCCACTAGTAATTTCCTGAGATAAAGGGAACAGGTGAGCTTTAATGACTTATTGTAGGACAATTTCAACGCCTTAGCACAACAAATGAACATAAATAAAACCCACCTCATGTTCATGTTACTTAGAGTACATAAGTGTTTTTCTTACGGTACAAAAAGATAGTAAAAGTAAAGAGCTGACACACTAAATCAGGAAAGCAGTTTATCATAAGCATTTAAAAATTAGGGCTTCTTTCTTCGAAATTTGCAAAGAACTTGATCATATTATGGTTTGAAATACATTCAAAGCATTACCCTTAAGAAGAAACTTTAACCTTTTTCTGTTAACTGAGTGTCGTATAAGCAATTACTATCTGCTTATCATATTTCCACAAGGTCAAGTCCAGCGAAGGATTTTCTGCAGGCTCTTCAGCTGTAGCAATAGCCATGTTATGAGATGCCATTAAGGAATCTCTTGTTTTTTTGTAGCTAGCTGTGTATCTGTTTTTCGTTTCTTTTTAATTACTGGGAACTGCTTTATCGGGATTCGCCCCCACTCCCACCCTCTTGCCTTGCAAAGTAGTATTTTCTCTCTCTCTCTCATCCCAATAATGTAATATTGCCGAATTGAGCTTTTGAATATAAGTGGCTGTCTCAGGGCTTGCTCGAGCCCAAGAAGGTTTTTGAATGCAAGAAAATCTTAAGCACAGTAGAGTATAGCAGTGTATACTGTAAATTATTATTATTATTTTTTTTTTTTTGCACAGAAGATTGGAATATATTTCTTTTCATCCTCATAACAGTTGAATAGCCTTTGACTGTACAAGCTTCTTTATCTGAATTATTAAAAGTTTCTCTTTTCTCCCAAGTTTTGCTAGGATTTGTTGCTTCAGCAAGTAGATTTTGAAATGTAACCACTATTAGTCTGTGGAATTTTAAGGAAAGTGAAGGTGGTATGACGAGATTAGACTGTCTTCTATATTAAGACTTTTTCATCAGATATTTCTGTCCAGGCACACAACTGCTTAATACACTGAAGGCAGCCTTTTTTTTCCCTTCTACTTTTTTGGGAATATTTATCAACCTTGTATATTTTTTCCTTGCTTGATGATCTATTTCTGTGATTTTTATCCTTTATTTCTTCTTCAGTAGCTTCAGCATCAGATAATCTTTCTTTGACTGATCTTTGATAGCAGTGTACACGGTAATGATACATTTAACCAGCGCACATGAAATCAAACAATACAATGCCACCAAGTTTCATGACTTTTGCATATATCCTTTTTTTTTTTTTTTTTTTTTTTTTTTAACACTTTGGTGGATGTTCTTCGTGTTTCACTGTTGCAGTCATAACTGTAGGGTGCTCCTGCCGGCAGGCAGCCCGAGGTCGGCCAGAATCCCAAAGTCTGGGTCCGGCATCGGCTGTATAAGCTAGTATCCTGACGTCAGGACGCCTTGGTACATAGCCCTCAGCCGACGCCATCTTCTCCAGTCTTTCTTGCCGTGCGGTGGAAAGCAGCTCGCAAAACGTTGGTTGGCGATTTTCGAACAGCGTATTTGGTTGTTGTCGGTCCAAAGTTGTTACTTCTCTTCTCTAAGCTAAGTACCCCGTTGGGGAATCTTTTTCTTGTTCCTCCGATGTCAGAAAAAGTTAATAATTGTATAGCATGTGGGAAACAAATACCTCATAAAGATTTCCACTCTTACTGTCTACCTTGCTTAGGCCCTGACCACGACGTTTCTTGTTGTCTGTTCTGTGCCAGGTTCAACTCTTGTACTATCAAGCGCAGGTACGATTGGGCTTTAAATTATTTTGGCAGACGCTTCAATTATAGAATGTCGTCGGACACTACTGGAGTTCAAAAGAAGCGCAAAGACAAAGACAGGCCTCCGAGGTCCAAACAGGACTCGTTGCAGCTGGAGCCAGCGTCCGGTTCGGCTGTCGTCAGTGAGGCACTTTTGCAGCCCCTGTCCGCCACTTCTGAACCGATGGCCGATACGGACTCCCATGGGGAGCCATCGAGGCCCACTATTTTAACTGCTGCAGGACCTTCGGACGTCGCTCCTTCAGATGGGTCCGGAACCGCTGTGCAGGTACCGGCTTCTGAGGGGGTTTTCAGGCCTACTCACATCACTATTTCAAAGGCAAAGACAAAGACTCCTACTAAGTCTAAAGTTCCAGCTCAAGCTGCTTCTGATTCCACTCCCAAGACACAAAAACAATTATTGAGGATGGCTGAAGATTTGCTTACAATGATTAGGGGTTCTCACCCCCCTCCTGAAAAAAGGCCTCGACAGGATGTTACTCTGGATTCCTCTGACCAGGCTTCTGTATCTTCTGTTTCTTCCTCTGATCAGGACTATTCCTTTCCCCCTTATGAGGATTCGGATGCTGAGGATTCTTTGCCCTCGGCCTCTCCGCCTGAGGATTTTTCTTTTGGGGAAACCTTGCATGAGATGAGGGAACATTTTCATTGGGAAGGACAGGAATATTCTGCTTCCAAAAAGAGGCTTAGAGAATTTCTTCTTCTTCCTCAGCATAGGCCTTTAGCTATCCCTCCTGTCTTGGACATTGTAGATGATGCTTTTTCTGAGGCTAATTTGAATCCTGATTCCATGCCTCCTGCTCCTTCTAAGCCTGATAGATTTTATAGGGTTCCTGACTCTCATTTATTTTTATTTAAAAACCCTTCTGCAGATCCTGAAACTATTTCTCAGGGCTCTAAGGCTGCTAAGGTTGCTACTTCTAAAAATCCTATTCCCTCTGAGAAGGATTCTCGTGCTTTAGACAGGTGGGGAAAAAAGGTATATACTTCTGCTACCCTGTAAGGGCTTTAAATTGCCAGTTTCATACGTTTAAATATCAGCAATTTCTTTTGTCTGTTTTAAAGCAAAAGCTTGCTTCCCTTCCTGCTTGTGCAGAGGATAAGGAACTTCAGGATGTTTTGCATGCTACTGAACAGGTTAACAAGCATAGCTTACATTGTGGTTTTGATGCTTTGGATGCTTCCTGCAGGGCTGCTGCCTCTGGTACTGTGATTAGGAGACATGCCTGGCTTCGTGAACAAAGTTTACCTGAACAGGTTAAGGCTAAGTTATTAGATGCCCCTGTTCAACAGGATGTTCTTTTTGGTTCTAAGGCTGAGGAAGTTATTAAAAAGATGGAAGAAAAGGCAAAGTCCATGCAGACTGTAAAAGATTTCTTGCAGGTTCAGCCTCCTAGATTTTCCAGGAATTGGCCCTCTAAAAATTGGTCCTTTCCCACGTCTGACAGGCCTCAAAGGGGAAGATATAGACGTTCCAGAGGTCGTGGTCAAGGCCAGACCTCTTACAGATCTAGACAATGGACTGCTTCTTCACCTAGGAGGGGAGAAGACAGATCCCAATCTCAAAGAAAGCAAACTCAATGACTCTCTCGGTTGGGTTTCAGGACCCCTTTACCTGGACGCCCCTCTCGGAGGAAAACTGTCTCTTTTTTACAGAAATTGGACTCAGATACCCAGGACAGATGGGTATTGGACGTGATTTTAAAAGGTTACAAGTTCCACTTTCACACTTTGCCAAGGACTCACGGTTGGCCAGATCTGCCAAAACTTCAATGGTCAGAGGCCTTAACTCAAGTGGATGCTCTTCTGGCCATGAGAGCCATAAAGCCTGTCCCACTCTCGGAAATGGGAAAAGGGTTTTATTCAAGGCTGTTTCTGGTTCCCAGAAAACAAAACTCATGGAGACCTATTCTGGACCTTTCTGTGTTAAACACCTTTTTGGAAATTCCAAAGTTCAAGATGCTTACTCTGCAACAGCTAATTCCAATGCTCTCTCAGGATGCCTGGATGGTGACATTGGACTTAAAGGAAGCCTATTTGCATATCTCTATCAGACAAGAACGCAGGAAATTCCTCAGGTTCAAGGCAGGTTCGAGGCACTTTCAGTTCTCTGTTCTGCCCTTTGGTTTATCTACTGCGCCCAGAGTCTTCACCAAGTGCCTGGCACCAGTAGTGGCTTACTGCAGACTTCAGGGGATCCAGATTTACCCCTATTTGGACGACTGCCTTATTCAGGCAGACAGCAAAGCTCTTCTGCTTCAACATCTGGACTTTGTTCAACGTCTTCTCCTACTACTGGGATTCTCAGTGAACATAAAAAAGTCACATTTGATCCCTTCTCAACAAAAGGTATTCTTGGGAGCCCTCTTAGATACAACCTTACAAAGGGCCTGTCTCACTCCAGAAAAACAAACTCAGCTGGCTTCTACTTTCAACACCTTGGCAACTCTATCTCAGCTCACTGCAAGGAAATTCCTGCAGGCTCTGGGCTACATGGCTTCCTGCATTCTGTTGATTCCAAACGCAAGGCTTCACATGAGAAAGCTTCAATGGTATCTGAAAAGTGTATGGTCACAGCACTACCACGATCTGGATATTCTGATTCCTCTGATCCCCTGCCTCCAGAAGGAGTTCCTCTGGTGGTCCAGGGCATGCACGTTAAACGAAGGAAAACCTTTTCGTCTCCCTCAGCCTACTCAAATCCTAACCACGGATGCCTCGGATTATGCTTGGGGAGCGCACTTTCTAGACAATTGCCAGCAGGGAACCTGGACAAAGGACCATCTTCACTGGCACATCAATCTGAAGGAAATGTTGGCAGTTCAAAATGCCCTTTTAGCCTTCAAAAACCTTTTACAACCAGGGCCTCTGCTAATTCGCACAGACAACACCACGGTCATGTGGTACATCAACAAGCAGGGGGGTTCTCATTCATACCCCCTTTGCAGACTAGCTATGGGTTTATGGGACACAGCTCTAAATTTGAATCTGCATCTCCAGGCTCAATTCATTCCAGGGAAACAGAATCTCTTGGCAGACAGCCTGAGCAGAAACATTTCAGATCCTCACGAATGGATGCTAGACACCAACTTGTTCAACAGGATTACTGCAGTTTGGGGATGTCCCCAGATAGATCTGTTTGCATCCCATCTCAATCATCAGTTGCCTCGCTTTTGCACCAGGTCCTTCCACAAAACAGCATGGAGAGTGGATGCCCTGTCCTTCAGCTGGAGAAGCCTGTCAGCATATGCCTTCCTCCTCTTCCTCTACTGCCTCGGGTACTACTGAAGATAAAGCAGGACAAGCCCAAGTTCCTCATCTTGATTGCTCCAAATTGGCCTCGACAGTTTTGGTATCCAACCTTAAAGCTCCTGTTCTCGGGGCCTCCTTGGATTCTTCCACTGAACCCTTCGCTTCTGTCCCAGCATCAGGGTCAGTTACTACATTCCAATCTCAAGACCCTTTGCTTGGCAGCTTGGCTCTTCAAAGGAATTTGATTTCCTCTAGTCTTCCCAAACAAGTTTTGGATGTTCTTTTGGAAGCTAGACGGCCTAGCACTAGGAAATCTTATGCCTCTAAATGGAAGATGTTTTCTATTTGGATGCAGGACCGAGGCTCTGATCCTCAGGTTCCTGATCTCTCCTCTATTTTGCTTTACCTTTCGGAACTTTTATCTAAAGGACTTTCCTTTTCTTCCATTAAGATTCATGCTACTGCTATCTCTGCGCATTTCAGTTCTGATCCTCCTGTTTTTTCACATCCTTTGGTGAAGCAGTTCTTGAGAGGGGCTAAAAATTTGCGGCCTCCAAGGACCCCTCCTGTCCCTGCCTGGGATCTTAATTATGTTTTAGAAAAACTTACTTTGCCTCCTTTTGAGCCTGCTGCATCTTCAGATATTAAGTTTCTATCCTGGAAGACTGTTCTTTTGTTAGCATTGACCTCTGCCAGAAGGGTCTCAGAGTTGCAAGCTCTCATGGCTGTGGAACCATACCTTATTTTCCATCAGGACAGAGTTTCCTTGAGGACCAATCCTACTTTCATGCCTAAGGTGATTTGAAAGTGGCTTTGAATCAGACAATTCACCTTCCTACTTTCTTTCCAAATCCTCAAAATAAAGGGGAAAGGATTTTGCATTCATTGGATGTGCACAGACAGTTACGATTTTACTTGGACAAGACTAAAGATTTCAGAAAGTCTAACCAATTGTTTGTTTCCTTTGCTTCCAGTTCTCTTGGAAAACCTATTTCTAAACAAACTATTTCCAAATGGATTGCTTATGGAATCAGATTTTGTTACACTCATCATGGGAAACAATTTCCAGGGACCATTAGAAGTCATTCTACTAGAGCAGCTGCTACTTCTACTGCTTTCCTCAGAGGAGTCCCTACCAAGGATATCTTGGAAGCTGCCACTTGGAGTTCTGTGCATACTTTTTCCAAGCACTACAATCTCCCCTTGTTTTCTAAGTCTAGGGCAGGCTTTGCCTCTGCTGTCTTGCAGGGTATTCTTGCCTCCCTTCTTCTATCTAAAGCCTCCTCCCTCTCTACACTGCTTTGGGATTCCACCCTACAGTTATGACTGCAACAGTGAAACACGAAGAACATAGTACAGTTGTGTACTCCTACCATAAATGTAGATGTTCGAGTGTCTTCACTGTTGCAGTCGGGGTTTCCCTCCCTCCTATCCCCTCTTTCTCTCATATTTGTGGTGTATTTGTGTTTCCTTGTTGGATTCATTTTTGATTTGTTGGGGGCTTCTGACATCTAGGGCAAGAAAGGCTGGAGAAGATGGCGTCGGCTGAGGGCTATGTACCAAGGCGTCCTGACGTCAGGATACTAGCTTATACAGCCGACGCCGGACCCAAACTTTGGGATTCTGGCCGACCTCGGGCTGCCTGCCGGTAGGAGCACCCTACAGTTATGACTGCAACAGTGAAGACACTCTAACATCTACATTTATGGTAGGTGTACACAACTGTACTTTCTTCACACCTTAAAGACAATTCCTCTAGCTCCTGTGGGTTCCCCATGTGCTAGCATAATTCAGAGATTGAGGGACCTATTTTTTTTCAGGAAACCATTTCCAGTTAAAGCAGTTTTTATTTTCTTGTGTTCTAGTCTTTTAGAAATAGATTTTGCTTCCCTTTAGAATTTCTGTTAAACTTCAAATTTTAAGATTTTGGTTAGGCTCCGTGGGATGGTGAGGCACAACTTGGCTCGCAAACAAGCCAGCTTTATGGCAGAAATGTATCCTAAATTCTTTTTCTTTTCAGAACTTAAGCAGAACAGCAAGGTGCAGACAATCTCATAACTAAAATATTAGCATTTGTTCGTAACAATAGCTTTTGGGTGACTGTCTCCTTCAGGCAAAACTGTTTCATCTCCTAAATGTGCGTGATAACACAGCATTTATTGTACTGCTACCATGGATGTAAAGGTATTTTGAATTTAGAGTATCTTTACTTTACAATCTGTTTGAAGCTGTTTCAAAATACTCATTTAAAATTCAAGTACATTTATGAGATGGTGATCTGGCTGGTACATTAACTGCACCAGTTATGTAATTACCACAAAGCTTCCCTTTAAAATCAAAGAGAAATTTAACCTGGAAATGGTGGGTCATGCTATCTGTTATGAACACCATAGCAAGACATGGGTAGCTAACCTGTTTCTTATTACAATTCAGTGTAACCATTTGAGAACTGTTGCCAAGTACAACTGATCGTAGCGCTTTCCTGAACGTCTGTAGTCATATGGCTTGAGAATGCCAAGATATATGTCTGTTAGGATAGTCTGCAACAGTTTTCTCCTGCTGTTTTAATTTTTCTTCTATAAAGCATATCTGGATAGATCTGTGGGCAGTAGTTAGTGGATGTTGCCCATGGGAGAATACAGGTGTTTTTTTATCCTTTTAAATTTAATTTTACCATGATTGATGTGAAAGTAGGGTGCCCTGTAGCAGTAACTTCAAATGCATTACTATGACTTTGTTGCTGAGAATTTTGGCAATCGCACATTGCTAGTGATTGCCAGAAGTGGCAGGCAGTTTGAGGGAGCAAGTCTAAGGAAGTATGCAAAGGAAAGTTAGGCTTATCACAATAAAAGTGATCATTGCTGTGGCATGGTAAGTGGACGGGACCAGGGCATAATGCTTGCAGTGCAAGCTACAGGATGAAATGTGATTGCTATGATCATGTGATTTTTTTTTCTTGGTAATTAACTGAGATACTGACTCTTGGAAGTCATGCCTGCAAGGGCATGACTGGTAGCCCAAATGCCAGAGCTTTCACCTTCCCCCTCCATGTCCGTCTGAGTCACTGGAACAGTCAATGTATCTTGACTCCAGTTATCTTGAGCAAGCAGGTTGTGTCATTGGTGCATTGCATCAGTCTGAACCCAGATTTTGTACACAAGTACATTGTTGGGGATTTTTTTTTTTTATTTTTAATAGATGTTGTGTACAAAGGTCATCTGTAGGAAGCAAATACCATACAGGGACTTCCTCAAATGATGTCTTTTTTTTTTTTGCCGCATTCAGAACACATCATGCTGAGTTGTCCACAGTGTTGTTATTTCCATCATCAGATAATCAAATGCAAGGTAGTATCCTTAGAAAAGTACCTCACACAATCTCCTTGTTGGTCTAAGCGTACTTTGACATCCTCCAGTTCTTCCTCCAACTTCAAAAAAGAAAGTAAAGCAACTGAAGTAAAAAAAAAAAAAAAATTCAAGAGGCTGATGCCGCATCTTAGTCAGAGAGGCTCCCTAGCCTTTTTAGGGTATTGCTGTCTGAGGTGCATTTGTAGCCCTGTATTCAGTGCTTATGTTTGACTGACGCTTCTGGCTTAATCATTCAGGAGGCTGACGTACTTTTGCACCCCCCCCCCCCCACCACCACCATGTCCCGAAGAGCCAAACTGCTGGAGCCACTGTGCATGCCTTTGGGTCTGATGCTAACATTTGTCAGTGAAGGGCAGGGCAATATCCCCCCAATACTTCTCCAGCAGAAGGGGACAGCTTTGAGGTTAGGGAGTCCACCCATGCTTTAAGGCATACAATACAAAATGCAGACCCAAGACACTAAAGCCTAAATAATTGTCTGACTGCTTTGCCCCAGTCAGAACTAGCTGGGCTTCATCTCTCTACCATCAAGATCTCTACCTGTGATTTTTTTTCAAATTGGACCTTGATTTCATAGACTATATGAAATGTTGGCAGCCAGCCTCTGAAAAAATCTTCTGTATCCCTGCGTACTGTATGTAAACTGAAAAAGGGAGGCTTCTTAGAGAGATTCAAGCACTTCAAATTTAGAATAGGAGGAAATGGAGGAGTTGACTTAAGTGAGCCAGGTCTCGTCAGTTACTTGTATGAACTATGATAGGGAGGTCTCCAGTTCCTAAACCTTACCATCTGTAGGTCTTCTTTTTGATGGTACCCTTCATAGTTCTCACAGGCCTGAAATAGGTGCAGACTGTTTCTGGGTCTGCTGTGTCCAAGGCATTTAGCCGTACTTTGTGTTTGAAGTCTCAGATGATGCCTTTGCATCCTGGCAGCTTGATTCCCATTCTCCTGCTCCATGGAAGCCATATAATTTGTGTAGGATCCATGTCTCTCAAACATTTAAACAAAAATCCTGTTGATCCAGCTGGGATGTCTATAGCAAGAGATCTAATGTGGCTGCAGCTAGGAATCTGAATGTAAATGTCAGGGAAACTTAGGATACTTAATCGGTTAAGTAAAAAGTCTTATCCCCCCCCCCCCCCCATTGCCTTTAGGGCCCTAAGTTGCCAGTCCTGAAAATTTCAGGAGTCAGTCCATATTCAGCTGAGACAGATGGCAGAGGGTACAGAGGCCAAGGGCATTAGAAAGTGATTGATCTGTGCTATCTCAGTATGCCAGGTACTCCAATATGCAGAGCAGCTGCTGTGAGATTGTGGGTCAGGAGACATGTCTGGTTACATGTTTTGAATGAGGTTAAGTCTTTAAAGGTTGAGCTTCGTAATACTCTTATTGATGCAGAACTTCTTTGTGGACATCCCTGCTGAGAAGGTGCTTAAGAATCTGAAGGGGAAAACTATCCAGTCCGTCAAAGACAGTTTTCATTTCCCTCTGTCTAGATATGTCACAAATTTAAAGCTAACACTTTCCTCCAAAGACAGGAATACAGCTGAAGAAGGGAAGGGCAAGTGTGGGGAAAAAGATGACACTTGACAGTTAAGGCATACCTGGAGGCCTTCAGAGCCATGGTAAGCAGAGGGAGCATCTCCCTCTCTCATCAAAATTCCAACCCCCATATCCCTCCTAATCTTTCTTTTATCAAAGACAAAGTTAGTCAGGCTGACCATCTTTGCAAAGCAGTGGAAGGTCATTACTCAAAACTTGTGGGCAGTACAGCTACAACCTAAAATTTCAAAGGAAACCATTTATATAATCTTAAGTTCTTGGCCATTACACTTCTTCTAAAAAATCAGCATCATTTGATGTCCCTGTAGATGTAAAACATCATAGCAAGGGAGCCATACAGAGGATATCAAAAAATGAACAGGATTCTACTGCAGCTTTTTCTAGTCCCATAAAAATAAGGTTCTTTCAAGCCTGAATATTTTTATTGATGATCCCAAAATTTAACCCATCTTTCCTCTGATCCTTCCAGAGCCATTAATGTGACATTAGATCTCAAGGACGGACAGTTGTACATCCCTGTAGTAAAGCGGGACAAGCAGTTTCTAGGTTTTAACTTGGGGGGTCTCGGTACCAATTCACAATCCTATGTTGTCCTCTCTCTCCATCTTGACGTGTGTGAACTGCTTTGAGGCAGATCTGAACTGGCAAAAATAGCTTGCATAGCTTTTTCTAGCACTCGATCATTCATAATGCTATGCTCTGATGCAACCTTTCAGAACCAGTTTGCCGCCTTTCTGCATGGATGCGATTTCCAGTGCTGCACTGAAGCAGCATGATCTTGTTTAACATAAGTAGCTTTTTCTTTGCATTTTCTCTCTTGTTGCTCTTCTGAAGTTCTTTCCTTGCTGTTTGTCTCTCTTCCATTGAATCAATCAATAATCTGATAAATTTTACCACTGCTTTCACTAGTGCACTCTTCCTCTCCCTCAGAGGCCTTCCCAAGCCTTTCTTTGTTACTGCTTAAGGGCATTAGTTTCTCTTCAGTAATGGAAAAGGCTTCTTGTCTTAAAATATATTTGAAGTGCAGAAGCAAGATTCCAGCACAAGATCCACATGAACAATGTATTTATAGTCTTGAGTTTGAGCACCTTAACACTGATTGTAAAGTATGCTTTGTCTTTAGACATAGGGCACTTTTAGATTAGAAGAACAAACTGATTTTGAGAGGCCTTTTCCACTGTTAAGTATAGATTGTTTGTTAGGTCTATCAGTGATGGTTTACTGTCTCAGCTAGCCAAGCAGAAACACAGGATTATAAAAGTTTGGACAAAGTAAAACGATAAATACAGAGAGAGATGACTAAAGACAAAGACAGTATTTCAGATAGATATTGGTATAAGGAGAAAGAGAAAAGGAAGTGATCCATGCAATGTACTGTGCTATTGGATGCAGTAATTGGACAGAACTTGAGTCCTCTTTGGCAGAGCCACTGTTGAAACCACCTCGACCCCTTATGTCCCTTCCTTGAGAATTTCTGAGACCATTGTCATCTCGGGATCAGTCCCTTAAGAGGCTTTTGTCTGCACAACCACCCTGTTCTCCAGTTCATGTTTGGATCCGGTGTTAGCAATGCAGAGTTTTTCCTTGAGCACATCTTTGTTGGCTTTAACAGCCCTGTAGTCTTCAAAATTGACTATTTCTGTGATCCATTCAACTCTGAGACCTTCGGAGCAAAGAAGGTGACAACAGAGAAGTATTGTTTGAGATTGGCTCTAATAGCTTTGTTGCTTTTGGAGATATGTCTCCTCTAGTGCTTAAGTTCTTGACTCCTCTGTACCAATCTTGGCCTCTGATCTATCGGAATCTATCCACACTGGATTTGGCCCCTCTACAGTCAGTCTTCCTTGACTCCACTGGCCCCGATGCCTGTATCAAGACATTTAAGAAGAATTTGATCCAGCATTCTTCTTAGTAAAAGAAAATATCTGTCATGTTTACCCCCCCCCCCCCCCCCCCACCGGCTCCCTGAGACTGTCTATTTTCACGTCATCCTCCCCAGGGACATACTATCTCTGACCGCCTTAATCCATCCCTTCCGCAAAGGACAAGATGCTCTTCCTTCTCTGAAACTAATGCATACATTGGCAAAGGAATACTTTTGGTATAACAGTTATGGATTTCACTAATGGCCACTGCCTTAAGAAAAAAAGAAAACTGTCCTCCTTACAAATTTTTGCAAACAACATCCGTGGAGTCCTCGCTTTATCAAAAAAAAAACAAAAAAAAAAAACACTGTCAAATTCTTTTCAAAGCACACAGGTTTTCCATAACACGTCATATTCTCACTAGTTCCTCTGTTTAAACTAATTAATCCCCAGTCTTTCCCCTTCTTCACAGGCAAACTATTTCTGTGGACCTTCTATTATAAATTTGGATCCCTGCCTTCCAAGATAAACTTCCTCCACAAATATAAAACTAAACTTCACTGCACATACCACAGCTTCTCCATTGTTTGTTCACAAATCTGGGAATCTCTACCCCTTTACCCAAAACACCTCCTTCACAATATTTGTTAAGCACTTAACATTTCCTGTCCAAAAACACCTTTACAACTGTCTGAATTAAAGGTCAAATTTAAATGTGCAAAAAAAACTTTACTTTCCACATAGTGTTTGCATGCATCTTTATACATTTGAACAGCTTTCTGTGTGAAAATAAAAGTTCATTTTGCTGCATTTAAAAAATGCATTTAAAGTTGTCTTCTGATACGGATGTTTAATGATTAGTTGGTTCGTTTTTTGCCACACTGTTAATTTAACAATTTGACAATTATGTTAAGTAATGCACAATTACTTACCCATGCTAATACAGCTTAATTACAACTGGAAACCCAAAGTGACACAAGTTCCCCTGCCCAGCCCATGAATATTAATGCCATAAATGCAGCTGTGTACTTTTAGATTTCCATATTTCGAAAGCAGTTTTTAAAATAATTTTATTTACAAAATGATCCTTTTTTGCATAAGTGTTTGCATGCATAAAGAGACGGGCAAAACTTTTTAAGCAAAAAATAAAAGTTGCTTTGCACATTTAGACATGATCTTTAACTGAACCCCAATTCCATTCTCTGCATATTACTAGCAATCTGTCCACATGTTCTTAAACTATCCAACCCTATAACATATCCTTCATGCTTCTATAAATTTTTCTTCTCTAATCTTTTGCACAACTATTTCTTTATCCCTCCCCCCATCCAGTTTCTTCCACCTTCTCAGTTGTGTTGTGTATATAATTTCCTCTCAGCTGTGTTGTATTAATTGTGTAGATTCTTGTTAATTGAATGATTGCAGTTTTATGTGAATGTACTTTGCTGCTGGGCTGAACCAATAAACAGCCCCCTGAGACCTATTTTCTATCTCTGTTAGCAAAATTAAATACATTTGTAAATTACACTTCAGTGGTTATTTTTATGATGAACATAATACAGTTGTGCATGCAAACTTACCTTAGTAGTAAATGTTAAAATATAGAGAATTTTGCTGCAGTTTAGGTTCCTCCCATCACCCCTCAAAGTCCTTCTGTTTTTTAGTGCTAGGAAATGGCAGACTTGGAGATGGAGATCTACATGCTGTTATTCCTATCATCTGCTCTTTCCTTTTCCCTCTGGAGGAAAACATAGTCTTCTTTCATCATGTTCAATTTGTTGGTACATTTGTTGATATTTCTGTTCACACAAAAAGTATCTGAAGATGGACTAGACTATTGTCTGTTTTTCTGCTATGCATCGTACTGATGACTTGTGTGTAGGGGAATGACCACACCCTCTCTGGTGGAGTTGGAAACTCTAGAAGTTAAGCAGGAAGGGCTGAATCTTTCTTGTCGCTGATTCCAATTATTATGAATGACACTGCAGCAGTGATCTTTGTATTCAGTTAAATGCACTATTCCTTCTCTCTGGACTCTGACAAGTCCAGCAACGTGTACGGGGGGGGGGGGGGGGGGTTGGGGCTCTGGCATGCATTAGCATGAACATCATTGAAAATACTACAGTTACCCTACAAGGAATTAAGGAAGGTAGCAGTGCTTGGAGGCTGAAAGACAAGCCTCAATGAGGCTTCTAGTGTAAGCTGTACTTTGCTTATATTTAAAATAAAAAAAAATAAAATGTGAGAAGCTTCATGTGCTGAATTAAGATGTGGCTTTCAGGCTAGGAGTTTGAGTCCATAATGCACCTCTTCTCTTGCCCTTTCAAGTTTCCTTTTACATCATCCCAACAACACTTGACCAGATCTTCAGCCACACCCTTTACCAAGTGTGTCTTCTGAGAATGGTAGCTGCCGCTTTCTATTTTCTCATGGAATGCCCTTCCAATTTTGCATCATTAAAGTGCTCGCACAAAATATTTCCTGTCACATGTACAGAGCACCTGTTAGCATCAATCCCATTTTTGTAATGTGCATCTCTAAATATTTTTCCAACCACTATCTGATATTCTGTCCCAACTGAACTTCACCATACTCCTTTTCTAAAACCAATCTGTCTCTCTCATGCTATCTGTATAACGTGCTCACACAGTGAACCACTCGACTGTACAGATTTTTGAAGAATGTCCAGCGTTTTGCCTCATATTTTTGGTCCTGCTTTCATAAAATTTGGGGTTTTCTGGCAAATTAGTGGCAAATCATTAAAGAGTGAAGTTAGGAAATAATGAAAGACATTTGGGTTTCCAACTTCATATCCTTTAGAAAATTCATGCTAATGCAAAATCTGTTATTCTGTCAACTTTCAAAGTTTCTAAGAGCAATAACTAAAAATTGTCCCTATTTTTGGGCCTTTATACATATATACACACACACACACACACACACACACACACACACACACACACACACACACACACACACACACACACACACACACACACAGCCTTCCATACTGGTTTATGTACTTTTTTTTTTAAACACCTTTATTAAATTATCACTTGTGACATAGGCACATTTACATTTATAAAAAGTAATCGAACTGTATTAACAAGTTAAAATTAACAAACATTATGCTTCACATATATTGCTATATATCATTGAATCTAAGCAGTATTGCATAAATTATTCAATTCCTGACATTTTTATTTTAAACGAGAAACATCTTTATTTAACCATCACTTATGACACAAGCAGTCATACATTTGTATAAATGAAAACAAACCACGCTGACACACTGGTTTATGTATTTTGGTGAAATTCACTTTTGTTCTTGTTACATCCTTGTAAGGGAATTATATTCATTTGTACCATTTGATAATTTATTTTACGTCTATTGGCTACCGGATATATTACTAGATAATGGGGAAATAGTTATGTTTTATTGCCTGTTCAGTGTAGCAGTACAATTAAATACTTAAAGGGTGCCTTTTTTGTTAGTATAGCGTTGTGCTTTTAAAAAGTTTATCATGTTATCCTGTAGTGTTTCCTTTATCTCTACCTTGCATTATTTATGTACTGTTACGTATCATACCCGAAAATAGTGCCCTTTAGAGTATTTTTACCTAGAGTATTTTTACCTAATGAACAAAAACACTTTTTTAATTACAGTTCTGAATGCTTGTGTTATTTTCTCCCCCTCTTTAGAGGCGACCAGGGACCTTCAGATCTTCCCATCAGCATTGCTGTTCACTGCTTGGAATATGATGCCTTTATCTTTGCCCTCTGCCAGGACCACAGACTTCGAATGTGGTCATATAAGGTGAGATGAACACTTTTCATTATTTTCACATAGCTTGCTTGTGGTGGTGACATTGAAGGAGGTCATAAAGCACAAGTCTGTTGTTGTGACTTGATGTGCAGTATTGTACTTTGGACACATGCTACAGATTTTGAGTGACATTTGCTCCTTTGTTTTAATCAGGACTTGATCTACACTGTAGTAACAGTTCAGAGCAATGGGAATAGGTTCATAGGTGGTTAGTAGACTTGCAGTCCAGGAGACCACTGATGAGTGTAGCCCAGTTTCACTATTGAACTAAAGTGCTTTATGGTTAAGTGACCTGCTCAAGGGCACACAGCAAGCAGTCGTCTGCGCTACCTGCCAGAAGTACAGCTACTCCCCATCAGCGGCTCAAACCCTGGTCTCTCATGTGCCAGGCAGGAATAGGCTTAGAATTTATTGGCTTATTTTGAGCATAGGAATGGAAACTATATTGTGGAATATCTTTGCTTGGGATAATAGAGCTACGGCCACCATCTCTAACATGGTTCTGGTGTACAGTGCAGAAGAGAGGGTCATAGGTAAAGTAAAGAACAATTCATGTGGCTTATCTTTTAAATAGGACAACGTTGAATGATGTCAAGCTGTTTGCAAAGGAGAGAAAGCACTGGGGGAATGAACAAGTTAATTCTGATGTAACTGCTTTATTTGATTCCGGTTTAACTGTTTGAAGGGAGAGAACAGAAGATGTGCATGTGAGAGAGAATTTTTGCCCACCACTGATTGTGATGGATGAAAAGATCACTCAGTTTAAATTTCACCCTTGATGTGCAATCTTAGGCAAAAAAAGCTAGTAATTAATGTGTTAACAGCTGTAAACAAAAATTAAATAAATAAATAACCGTGAAGACCTGATATACTTATTATATTGAAGTGTTCTAATATGTGCCAATATGCTTTGTTCAGTTTTGAAAGGGTAAGGAAATAAAAAACAAAACAAATAGGAGATTTGTAGATTAAGGGGGAAATTGCAAAAGTTTTTGATGTTGAATGTGTTGCATTGCTGTAGTTTCAGGTAAATGAAGTATAGCAGATGTGTCAGGAGCAGACTTGGGGCCGCTTAACTTGATGGCTTGTTTAGGTGGGTAACAAGAAAAATTTAAATAGCTATAGTTTTAGGGTTCTTAAATATTATCCTGTTTTCATTCAGAAATGGAACAGTGTTCTTATTTGTACTGTTTACTTCCATCTTTGAAACTGTTGCACCTTACATCAATTGTGAAATCTGTTGCTGTCCTAATTTGAGTACCTGCTATTCGCTTTATTTTCACATCACTTGTCCCTCATATCACTCATTAGGGCTGACATTTTGAAGTGTTTCTCATTGCTTGTCACTTTTGATGGTTGCAAAACAGCTGTTCTTTTGAGAGGTACAAATAAAGCTATCAAAGGCTAAGCGTTTAAACGTGTTACTCAAAAGGGCAACCCTTCCTTACTGTCATATAGCAGAAAGACCTAGGCATTACACTAGACTAATTCCTGGCCTTCCTTTCTCACATAGAGGTGCAGTCCCATGAAGTATTTACCAAAGTAAAACTTGCATTTAAAATCTTACACCTATTAAAAAATTGATAAAAACTTCCTGATAACCAAGCTTTAAACACTTGCTTTCTGTTACTGCCTTTCATTTCACTAGTATATGGGCAAATACCAAAAGATTTAAGATAAAATTGTAATATTTGTCCTCAGCCCTCACAACACCATTACTTAACCATCCAGAAGTTCGAGACGCCCACTAACAGGGCATCCTTTCATACTTGACAGTCTAGTAAGTATTGCCCACCATTAAAAAATAAAGTACAGTTCTGAAGAAGCTTGTCCTGTAATAAATCTGGATAACAGCCTTTTGTGCAGGCCTCTATGTACTCTGCCATTAACTGAAAAAATTCAAAAATTTCCACAGGCTACATCCCACAGAAATTTAGATAGACCAACAGTCTCCCTATGCATTTAGAAGCCTACTCATAAGCAAGCAATGATGCCCAACAAGGGTGTGTTACTGTGTAAATATACAATTCCTCCCTATTAATATTCTAAAATGTGCACATTGATTGGCCAGCCCAACCAGGGTGCCCATTGTAAATCCTACAATATACCAACGGAAAAAGGTCTGGTCGCCCAGACTTTTTTTCCGTTGGTTTAAACTGCCCCCAAATCTTTTTTTGTACAATAAAAAAAAAAAAAAAAAAAAGAGAGAGAAAATGGAGCAACGGAGACTTTCTTTTCTCCGTTGCTTCCGTTTCAAAGCCTTGATGTACTAGGTATGCGTGGGAACGCAAGTTCCATATGCATGGGCAGTACATCAAAATGAAGAAGCAGTATACCACAACTGGCGGAAGAACAGTAATCCGCCGTTATACAAAGATATTATTTAAGAAAAGTAAGTATTTTTTTTCTTAAATAATGTCATTGTATAATAGCAATAACCGACTCCGTGGTTGTGGTATATTGAAGATTTACCCACAGCTGGCTTTGTTTAATCACTCTGGCTTCGCCCTCGTGATTAAACTATACCAACCATGGGTAAATCTTCAATATACCACACCACGTCGTTGGTTATTGCTTAAATAAGACATGCCCAGGGGTGTTCTGAGGCCAGACTCCGCAGGAGCAGAGCCTCTACACCCCTGGAAGGGCTTTATTTACAAAGTAACACCCACCCAGGAGGGCATTATTACACTGGAAGAAAGAACTGCCTGTAAAATATTTTTTTTTTTACTTGTTGTTGTGTCTTTCGGCTTTTCCCGGTTAGGGGTCGCCACAGCGGAACTCCAGTCCGCTAATGATTGGCAGTAGATTTTTACATGCCGAGTTGCCGGCCCTGACGCACAACCTTCAATGACAGTACGCCCATTCACGCACATCTCCACACAGAAGACGCTCTAGCTGAGAATCGAACGGGACAACGTCTTACTGTGAGGCGACAACGTTACCGCAGCACCACCACCACAGTCTTTTTTATTACTGTATTGCTTTTTATATTTCTGATGTAAAATACTTCCTTCACCTAATGTCTCAAACATGCTGTAGAATATGTAAGTGGTGTTGGGGGAAGTATTTTACATCCAAAATATAAGGTTTTCAAAGAATGTCCAGATGTTTAACTTATTTTTTGGTCCCTTACTCAGAAATGTGGTTTGTTGGCAGTAACTGGGGATTAAAGTCCCTAAATAATGGCATACTTTTGAGTCTCAGACTTTATTTCCTTCAGAAAGTGCATTCTAAAACAAATCCTTTTATTCTAGCAACTTTATAATTTTATAACAGCAATTTTAAAAATCTGTTCTGATTTTTGAGACTTGTCCTCTTTTAGGCTTCATCCAGATTTCTTGAGCCAAGAGGCTGAGAAGGGTATGCCTACCTTTTAACTATTTTTGCCACTGTTCGATCAATCTCATTCACACACAAGCACACTTCCGCTTTAATGCATGCAAGCGCGCACACTCCTACATGCAGACAGAAACATAAACACACACACAAACACACTTTTCTTAGTTTCTTCTTTTTATGTTTCTTTTAATTTTCCATTTGATAAAAAGCAAAAGTGCTGCTTACTGAATATAAAATAAGGGCTCAATCGATTTTGCTTTCATGCACGTGTACACTGACTCACTCACACTCTGAAACACACTTAATGGAGAATAAAACTGAAAAAAATAAACAGCAAAAGTGCTGCTTAGTCAGCATAAAATAATGACAACAGTTAGCTTTGTTACAGTTCAAGCTTCACTGCACCTTAATATGCTGCCATAAAGTGGCCTGATCAACACAAAAGGTAGCAACTCTCTTTGCAGTCATCCTTCATAGCAGCCACCAAGAGATGCTGTAGTCCAGCTTGGCCACTTAATCTGCTGAAATCATTTCCCCTTCTTCCACTAATGAAAGCAATTCTGCAGAAAATTTCTCTGCAAAACAAAATTTATTCTGTTAACACTTTTTTGACCAAGGCAAATTTGGCTCTCATAGTCCTGGTTTCACCTAACGCAGCCTCCATGGTTAGTAGATTCTCAGCCAGATCTCCCATCTCACCCATCCAGCCAGCCTCAGTAGACTTGAACTCCCTCAGACTAACTGCATATTTTTCCCATTTCCAGTGATGATCAGTAAGCCTTTCAAAAACAGTCTGAGAAAGGTTCTTCATTTGGGCAGTATGCAAAGAACTTGACCCCTTTTCAGTTGCTATTCCTTCAATATTGCAGTCCCTAGCTAATGTGTTTGGCTTCTATTCCAGCTATTCAGCCATTAAGGTTAAGCTAACCACTATTAAAATTTTCATTAGGGCAGTAATCTAAATTGTCTGGCTTCCCAAAAGATGTGACACATCTATCAAGGACCCCACCCCCCCGGATGGGACAGTTTTTGTACTACAAGTTGTTACTCGATCCTTATTCAAGTCTACTTCAAGCTGTATTATAAAATACCTCACCTAGAAAACCTTACTACAAAGACCTATCTCCTCAGCCAGATGAATACTGGAACGTCATGCCTTAGTTTGCAAACTACCATATTTTATCTCCCTCAGACCAAATTCTACCTTATTTCCCAAGACTGCATCTGAAGCAGCAATAAAGCAAACCATTTAACTACTTTCTTCCCAAACCACACAAAAAAGAATGTATGTTGCATTCTCTGTCATGGGGAACTTTTTTTCTGTCTTCACAGGGCAAATTGTTTTTGTAAAGACAACCAAATTTGTGACCACTTTCCAAACGAGACTAGGACCTAAAGCCTATAAAGCTGGTTGTCAAACCAAAAGCACATTCTGCAGTGTCAGTCCTGACTTCCATGACCTTTTTGAACGTGTGTGTGTCTGTATGTCTATATATATATATATATATATATATATATATATATATATATATATATATATATATATATGTATGTGTGTGTGTATATATATATATATATATATATATATATATATATATATATATATATATATATTAACACACACACACATCTATGCTGCATCAAAATGGTCAGCAATGTACACCTTTTGCCAAGCATTATAAACTTGATCCTGTGTTGAGTTCCAGAACGTCTTTTGGTTCTGTTATTCTCAGAGGTATCCTGTGATGATGGTACCCAGGAAGAAAGTAGCTAACAATTCTGCTCCGTCAGTCAAAAATGACTGAGGACAATATAGGATGCAAAAGTAATGCACTTACCATAACAGTGAGTTCTTATTGTCCCTCTGTCTGGACAGACCCGCCTACCATCCCTTTTCCAAATTATTGTCCTTCCTGGGAAGAGCTAAAACCATGCCTCTTTAGTAACATTGTACCAGATGGGGCCATAGTCTTTCCAAGGAGCAGTAGGAATGCACTGCATTATGGGAAAGGGGAGGAGCTCAAATTCTGGAAAGGCATCTATATGAAAAAGTTGCTGCCTTGGATCTGCCACAAGAGCAAATAACCCATCAGTAGCGACAGATTGAGGGGCAATAAATATCCATTTTTATATAAATAACTTTTGTTTTGCTAAACATTTATGTAGTTTATGGTATTACAGTTTTTATTTGTTAACCAGAGAAGAGCACTGATCCACATGAACTGTTTTCGGTTAACTAACTTGTTCAAAGTTGCACAATATGCAGGTGGAAGGTGAGAGTCTAACTCTGGACTACAAGTAGCAGCTTGTTAACATTCATAGCGTTAATTTTCTGTGCTGCAACTGCAGGATCTGCAATTACTACAGTCATCCCTAGAAACTGGTACGCTCGCAACCACAGTGTTTGAGTGGTCCCATGTTCATGTCTAAAAATTATAAGTTTCTTCTGCTTGCTTTCTCTTCATGTCAGCACACTTCTTGAAATGTAGCCACACTTGACTGTGACTCTGCAGATTGTACTTGACTCTCGCCTCCTTTCCCTTTGCGATAATTGGGTTTTCTTGTGACACCGTGACTGTAGTCTTGCCCATGGGAAAATCTTTCTTATACTTCACTCGGAGCACGCTATTCCCTCTGCCCTCTTTTTTATTAATTCATTTCTGTGCCCTAAATTGCTGGCAGTCAGTTCACTTCAGTTTGTGACTACTTGGACATTTAATGAAAGTAATAATGTAATTTGGCTAGTTTGATTTTAGACCCCCCCCCCCCCGAATACATTTGTTTATTTTATTTATTGAGTAATTTTGTTTGCTAGGAAAATCCATTTGGATTTAAGTAGCCCTGCTTTAGTGGAGGCCTGGGGAGAAAAGCCTCAAGAAGTCACTACAGCAGTACTTACAATTAGAAGCTGGTTGTTTAACTTGTAGTGCAAGGCTTAATACATAATAGCAATGACTGAGAATGTAGCAGAAATGTTGTAATAATCATAGTATGCAAAACAAAAACCTCTGATATTACCACAGAAGCATAACTTGAAGTACAGCTTATTGTAGAGCATTCACATTTTTTGCAGTAGAGTCCCATCCTTAGCTCTATTAGAAGAATAGTTGCATTTTGCAATTCAGTTTGGGACTTAAATTAGCAGTGAGAATGTATATGTACATTAGTGAAATGTTCAGAAGTATTGTAAGTGAGATTTTACAGAATGTAGGAAGAAACAAGACGGGAAAGATGAGTTCAAAGAGACTGCAGGGTTTAGAGAAGATGAGTTCTAAGAAGCTGTAGAGTACAGAAGTTGCAAAAGAAAACATGCTTACAGTGAAGAAAATTACCTAGATGCAAGCAAAGTGGAATGCAAGTATGAGAAATGTGGAGTGAATGAAGTATTGCATATGACAGAGGCACAGTTGTAGGGGGTGAAGAACCTATCCAGGGGATGTACAGAGGCAAAACTGTGAATTGGTGAAATGTTCGAGTAGAATTTTTTAAAGTGGGTAGGTTGGATTGTTTTCTGGTGTTGATTGGTGATGGTCTCCAAGATGTGGAATTCTTTTCCTGAGTTGGAGTACAAGGATTGGCAAGACCAGTTGTAAGTTCTGGTTGTGATTAGTAGAAATTATGTGGAGATTTTCTCCTTGGGCTTCCACTGAAAAAGGGTTTTGCCCAGTTGGACCATCCCAGTTAACAAAAGTCAAATAAAAAAAATAAATAAATTAGTCTTTTGATCAAAGATTTGATCAAAGGAGTCTTTTTAGGGGGCTAAGTTTCAACTATGTTTGGCTTGTAAATTATTTTTAGGCTGTTAAATGAGTTGGAGAAAGTAGTGTGGTAGCTTGTGCCAGTGTTGTGTTTTTTAAAGCCTGGCAACAGGTTTTAGTAGGGTGTTTTTTAGCTTAACTGTGCTATCTCATTATAGCATAGTTTGATTTTTGTAAGAGTCTGATGAAGTGTGGTAAAGATCTGAGAGGCATATAGAAGACCTCCTTAAAATCCTTGACCATCATATTTGCGAGGATCTCCTTTTTCAGAATTATAAGAAAGATTCTGGGTTATTTTTATAAAACTGACCAGAAAGCAACCCAGAGCAAAGATGATAAGAAAAGAAAACTGGCTAGAGATTTTCAAGAATAAAAGTCTTAAGGCTTTTCCTGGTTAGGGGTCACCACAGCGGAACTCAGGTCCGCTCATGATTGGCAGTGGATTTTTATGGTGCCGAGTTGCCAGCCCGGTGCCCAACCTTTCAAAGAAGGCACGCCCATTCACGCTCGCACTTACCTGCAAGTCTTTAACGTCACTTGACTGAGGAGAGGACATGCAGACTCTACACAGAAGGCGCTCCAGCCGAGAATCGAACGGGAGAACCTCTTGCTATGAGACAACAGTGCTAACCACTGCAGCCTCTAACTGCTGCACCACTGTGGCCTCTAACCGCTGCACCACCGCGGCCTTAGAGACTTTCAAGAATATGGAAGTAAAAAGGTTTATGCATTGCCTTTGGCAGTACAGAGAAGGTTCTAGGAAGTTGGGCTTTAAACAAGATAACACATTGCATGATATGGATACCAGTACTGATGATCCACTTTGAGATGAAGTTTGTAGAGGAACCCCCATTGAAAAGATCCAGAAGAATTTCCAACCTGCCCATGTCCCAACATCAGAGGGGAAACGATTGGAATGGTTATTCTTCCGATTGTTTGGTAGAGAACAGAGGCAAAATCAGAAGGAGATGACTCGCATGGAAGTTCGAAGTGAGGAACATGTTCTCAGGTAATATTAAACTGGTCAATTTAAGCTTCTTTAATTTGGATGAAGGAGTACAGTCTTTGTTAATAAAAGGTTTTACTTTTGTGCCCAATTTTAGATTGAACTAGGGTCGAAGCCGCATTTAATTAAATCATTCACTAGGTATTTAAATGTAAAGTTGTTATTTGTGGCACCAAGCGAAGAGCCAAGGGACCTAGCTGTTAAAAGGAAAAGTACTTTCATTCCCCCCAGCACCTGATGGTAGTAGTGTTTTGAGAAATTCTGTGAACAATTTAGAAAAATTTTTCTTACAGAGCGATGCATATAGACTATTTAACCAGAGAAGAGCGGTTGGCCCTGGATAGCCTGATCCACAATAAAAATGTACACATTATAAAGCCAGATAAATGATGATGAGTGGTTTATTATGGATTCTTTGGATTATTTGGCAAAGATGATGGTTTTACTTTCAGATGAAGTTTACGTATTCCAGGGTATCCAAAAATGAGGTTAACATCACTTATAGAAAATTGACTGTTGCTTGTATAATATGCTGTGGTGTTGCAGGGTTGTAGCAACTGTGAGGGGTTTGATTTTTGTGGCTGTCTAAAGCCCTGTGATCCTAGGTGTTTTTTTTTTTAGCATCCCCAGGAGTCATAAAAATGTAATATTAGACCCCACTCTGAGATGGATTATTGCAGCAAAGTTCTACAATGGGTGCTCTATCCATTTATATTGACTTGCGTGTTAAATATTTTATCTGTCAAAACTTAGTTTCTGATTCTTGAAATTTGCTGGAGAATATTAGATGTATTAAATTTATGCCTGACCCTACTGTTTGTCACAGTGGATGTTATCAATTTGTTTTCAGTCATAGGTTCGTAGGGCCTTTTAAAGCTTAGCCATGTATCCCAAATCTCTAACAAGTTCTGGTACCCTTGATAAGATGAGCAGGGTTGGGAGGTGAAACATTTACAAGCAGGGGCCTGGGAGATGAACCATTTTACATATTGCCTTTGTCCATTAGAGTCATAGCTGTCAAATGAATGATGTATTTTCCTGTTCCCCCATCCAGTTGTCCAAGTTACACTTGAATTGTATTGGGGAAGAACTCTACTTCACGTGAATGGGGAACCTGTTCCAGAGAAAGGGTAGTGTCTGCGATACTTATCTATCTTTCCAGCAGGTCCTGTTTATATGACAGGCAAGGTTTAAGCCTTTAGAATGGGTAATTCTAGTGCGGTTTGTTTTGCAAATCTGCAGGAGGTCCATCAGAGTGTAGTCTGATAATGCCTGGCATAGATCTCCCCTCTAGAGCATGTAGGAGACAGAGTACAGGGATAGGGCCTTGTGGTGGTCTGCTTAGAACATGTTACTAGCACCCTTAATTCTTTTAGTGAAGAACCTGTTTGGACATTACAGTTGGATATGTCTCGTTAGATTCATACCATAGGGGGCATTGTAATCAGTGATAGATCTGACAAATGCCAAATACAGTGGAACATTTTGGTTTTATAATTTGCACTGTGATTCCTCACATCTCTGTTGAAACTCTTCCCCACCCCCTCATTTTCTGCCTTGTCTTCAGCTGATATAACTGTTTTTTATAGCTTGTGTGTTGGTTAACTCAATGTTCCCTTAATTTGACCTGTTAATAACAGCCTGCATTTAAATTGGAACCTGTGTGCTGACTGAGACAGCCTTACAAGACTATCTGCAAATATATAGAACTGAGTATATTTTTCTGTATTGTTCTGTATTATAGAGCTAAATTGTTGCTTGGATATCTGTTGTCTTACTGTTCTGCAAATATACAGAGATCGGTATATATTTTTTTGGTTTTATAATTTGCACTGTGATTCCTTACATCTCGGTTGAAACTGGCTTCCCCACCCCCCCCTCCCTGTTCTTGGTTGTAGTTTAAATTTGGTGGCTTTTGCAGTGCCCGCCCCACTGTAGATTTGATCTAGGACACTCCCCCAGTCCTATCTCTTTACCTCATTCTACCTAATAAACCCTTTCTGCACTTGCTTTTAGTCCTTTTTAATTTAATTACATTTTTTCAAACTGTGTGTGGACTAATATTACTACATACTCAAGTGCGCCAGCTTGCACTGCATGTGAATTGTTTTTACTACTGTTTTTGCTACTTTTCTGAAAAAAAAAATTGTAAGCCTGTTTCCTACCTTTCCTGTAATTAGTGTTCCAGATACAGATTTGCTATATCCAGGACTGCTTGTAAGCTTCTGAGCCCCCAAGTCTTTCTGTGTTGGAGGGAAGCCTTCTAGCTTATCAGTGGGAGTGGTAAGCATTAGGTAACCTGTCTACCACAGAAGGAGTGGTTCTGGCCCAGAATTTGTAGTTATTGGCCGTTTGGGCAGTCTTCCATCTCTCTCAACTTTCTGATTTGAAGGCCTGCATTTGCACTTATTTCTGTCCTGTAACTCCTGGGCCCATCTCATTTGCTCACTCAAAAAAAAAAATTGTATCTGCTTTTACTGTATTTGTGTTTCTTCCTACTTTATTTTGCTTTTGCGTCATCACCACAAAAATAGTACTATTAAGAAAAAAATGTTTTATTTACTTAGTTAACTTTCTCCTCTTTTCTCATACCAAAAGCATTTTTCCATACTTTAATAACATGAAGTAGGGCATATACTTTGGAGTTATTCACAAGTCCAACAAATTCTGAAAAAGTCCAATGTTTTCAGATTTTCTTGTTCTGTCGTATTTCCCAAATATAATTATTGCATTGTAATTCCACATAAAATTACTGATTTTATTACTGTTCATCTTCATCTCCCGGATCCTGTCTCTGCTTCATTTGCAACATGCCCTCAATTCTTCTAGTCCTCTCTCCTCCTCCCTTCCTTCTCTAAACATTTTCCGTTGAAACAGTGGAAAGGGTTTCACAGGTGCAGTCTTTCTGTGTTCTTTATTGCCAGAAGAACAAGAAGCTGAATCTCCTATTTCACAGCTCAGTTTTTGTTGGATAAACTTTTGTATTTCCTCTTTAGCATGTACTTCATCAAAAATTATTTTGTCCCTCCAGGGAAGAATACCTTGAAGACAGCTGGGTACAGCAGTTTGAATCTCACAGCTGTGTCTCTACATTCCCTGAATTGTGGAATGAATTTTACTTCTCTTCTGCCTGGTGTACAGTGTGCAGTCATTCTCCACAAACACACTGCTATCTCCCCACTTATAGTATTTTATCCTTCTAGCACAGTTTGTCAGAATCAACTGTTTTTGCTAGTAGGATTGCATCTTTACTATTAAAGGTCTAGGTTGCTTTCTCATAGCCAGGTTTGGAGAATACATACAATGTGCCTTTTCAACTAACGACTGCTCTGGAATACCATCCAGTTGCAAATTTGTGCTTTCATAAAATAAATGCAGTCTGTTCCTGCCAGCTTCTCTGGTAATAGGTGAAAATCTCAAGTTTTCCCTATGTGCTCTGTCCTGTAATTCTATTATTTTTTTTTTAAACATCTCTTCCTGAGCAGTCTATATTCAGACAGCCTTTTTTTCATTTCAGCCTCTGATTCTTGCAGCTTTTTCATCTCATCGGAATATGTTTAAAGCTTCATCCATTGTTTCCAGCCTTTTGTTGTTTGTGTTGATATACTTCAGTATTTTGTGTATTTTAACCAGGTCTGTGTTCAGTTGTCTTGCATCCTCCTGTAGGTTACTGTAAGTAGTGTCTGGAGGTTGCATTGCTTTCTGCTGAACAGCTACAGAACTTTCCCTAGTCAGTTTCTTCCTCACTTTTTGTAGTTGATTTTTCCATTTGCTCTGTATTACTTTTTTCCTGGCATCCAGGCAGTGCAGTTACTAGCCAGTCACTGAAATTTAACCATAAACACAAAAGTCTACTGGCCTTGTCTGAGTTTCTTTTTTTCACACTGGGAGAGCTAGAGTTTAGCTTTTACTCATTGTGCAGCCATTCTGAAAGTCCGAAGTTTTTGCTCTGTTGTGCACATTCTGTCTTCTAGACAAGATTTTCTTTGTTTTGGTGTACAAATTATTTATCCCAGGAGTCCACCAGGATGGCTTGTTATTCCAGTGTGTCCTAGGTGGCATTTTGTATGGTCATGCAGGGCTTTTGTGTATTCCCTCACATCGACTTCTGTGTTTTCTGGCTTTGTGGGTTCTTTGAAATTAGTTATGCCATCACTTGGTTGAATGTAGTTTGCCTTGTAAAAGTTATTAAAGATTGTGGAGTTAGGTGAGGGTTCTAATTTTATATATAGTGATCGGATCTAATCAATGAGGATATTACACTTGGGGGAGTGCAGTGCTTTACCATATTTGTGAGTACCAGGTCTTGGATATTTGTACCCTCTAGTAGTAGTGCAGACTAGCTGCTCCAGGTCATTTGCATTGACAGTCTAGAAATCTTTGAGCCTGCATGTAAGTGGTCTTGTATGCTTCCCAGTTAATGGAGGAGTAGTTGAAATTCTCCACGAGTATGATATTGGGTTGAATGGTAAGTAATCCTAGCAGATTCAGGTATGAGGCATTGTTTTCTTGGTTCATGGTGGGGGATCTGTAGCTAGTAAAGATACAGTATGGCATTTTTCTTATAGTTAACTGGACGTGGAGTAGCTCAAGCATTTCATGTTGTTTGGCCAGGCTTGTAGTGTGTTTATCCTTTATGTAGATGGATAAACCTCCACCTTTTGTCTTTTCATGTGCAGTGGGTGGGTTGGTATGTGTGAAAGGCATTATAGCCTTGCACTACTGGAGTGCTTTCCATGGCTTCGAACCATCTCTTAGTAACTGCACAGATGTCAGCATTCTCCAGGGTGAGTTGTGCTTCCAGGTAGTGTAGCATTGAGCTGTAATACTGTTAGCTTATCCTGAGTAGATCATAGAAGGTTACTGGGCTAATTGCTCTGGGGCCCTTACAAGCCTAGCCAAGAGTTTATCCCCAAAAATGAAACCTCAGTCAGCACCTGTCGCCCCTGTCATTGAGGGACAAAGATGGAACCCCTGGGACAAATTATGGTTTCCCATCCACTCATCAAGGTTGCGTTTTGAAGAGGGTCAGTGAGGTACTCTGTTTGACATGTATGGGAAGTATATTCCAGAAACAGGGCAGCCTCTGGGCGACAAACCTGTCTCTCCAGCAGGTTTTCTTGATGTTGCATATTAGATTTAGGCCTATCGAGTGGGTAATGCGCAAGGAGTTAGACTTACGGATATGGAGCATCTCTAGTAGAGCAGGGTCCAATATTGCCTTGTATGCGAGACGCTGGTCACCTCTGCGCAATCTGTATTATACTGAGTAGAGTGATAGTGATTTAAGCCTGTCCGCATAGGGTAGGTGTTGGAGACCATGGATTCTCTTTGTGAGGTATTTCTGTGGCCTTTCCATTTGGTGCAGGTGGTTTGAGAAGTACATACCAAACAGGGCATTATACTCAGTTATGGGTCTAGTAAGGGAGGAGTACCGAGAGGTAATAACCTCTTTTTTTCTGGACGCCATCCCGTTACTTATGAGATGAACCACGTAAAAGGCTTTTCTGACCACCGCTGCCACGTGATGGTCAAATGTGAGACTGTTGTCAACCTGAGTACCTAGGTCTCTCACCACAGGTTGTGTGCTTAGTGAGTTGCCATTGATGTGGTTAACAGTAGGGGCCGTGTTTTGCCGAATGGTACGTTAATACATTTTTTTGCATTTAACTTAAGGCCATGACTTTGGCACCAGTTATTTGTAGCTGTGAGACCCTCTTGCAGTATGTTAACATTAACTGGGGAGTCAATGACACTACCCAACTTAGTCATCTGCAGACTTGGTCAGCCACAGGCCCTTTGTATTTGCTTGGACCTCTGAGAAGTTTATGCCAAACAGTAGGGGTCTCAGGACAGATGTCCTTATTGAGTCATGGTTGCAGTATTCTTAACTGATACCTGGCTGGGGTTACCAAAGCTTTACGTTCGTAGGATGTATGTCTGGATGATGACCTCCGCTAACCAGTGTTGGAGTATATACTTGGATGTACATACAAGATCCTCACTGTCTTGCCGCCAGCCCAAACCCAGGTCTTTGCTCCCGCTGGATTGTGGTCAGTTGGTTACTCAGTTCCATAGATTTGCTTCTTGGATCAGATAAGTGCCGCATTGGGGATCCTTCCTTTCTATACTTTTGACTGCTTGCTTATTATTAGATGTCAGCTAGGAGGGCTAAGTGGCAGTGCGGTAGACAAATTCCATACAAAGATTTGCACACCTAGTGCCTGTTTTGTCTAGGCTCCAAACTGAACTATAAATCCTAATCCATCTGTCAATCATTTTTTGTTTTTTCGTAAAACCATGCAATCTAAGCTATCTACAATTAATACCTTCCTCGAGACCCAGCGTCTGAAATGCTTGGCCCATTCTGCCATGTCTGAAGGCCAGGATGTCTGCCTCCTGCCTAAGAAAAAACTTAAAAGACTTGGGATGATTGAAAGAGGATCCTCTCTAGAATTGGACATACTGAGTGAGGTGGTTGAACCCCTGGTGCGATTGGTCTTCTAATGAGCCCTCTACCATGACCCCACCAGAGGGCGATATGGGTCCTGAGGCCTTGCAAACAGCGGAATCGTCCAAAGATCCACAACTTATCTCACAAAGCATGATGATGCCTTTTGACTGGCAATCTAAATGAGTGTCAAAGGTGCAAGAGAGAAACTACGGTGTGTTAAATATGGGCACTCCTGCTCCTCCTCCATTTCCCTCCGTGCCAGATGCTTATCTGGATGCATTTCAAGCCAATCGTTTAACACCTGATTCACAGCCTCCTGCTCTAAAAAGGACAAACAGGCACTGCAAAGGTCCTAATGAACTAAAGTACCTCTACAGAAACCTTGTGACAGTCCCAGCTGCAATATCCCTGACCTCTGACAAAGCTTTCAAGTTGCTCCCTGGCACTAATGTTCTCCCCAATGACAGGGAGATTCAAGCAATGGACAGGTGGGATAAGAAAGTGTATACTTTCTTCACTTTAGCTTTCAGAGCTGTAAACTTCCAAACTCAAATGGCCAAACACTTACTGTTTGTGCTACAGTCCTTAAGCAAGACCATCACAGCACCCCAGACACCAGAGTAGAAACAGCATATGCTGTCTGTAGCGACCCATGCCTCTCTAATAGCCAGACACACTATAAAATGCAGCTGTGATACTGGACCCACCTCTTCCAGGACGCTGGCTTAGGAATTAGGTGGTATGCCTGGTTACAAGGCCAACCTATCACAGAAAATTTCAAGTTTAATGCTCTAGTTTTCCCATGGATAACAACCTGCTTTTTTGTTCACAAACTACCAGTCTCTTCAAGAAAAAGGGCAAGATAATGAAAGATTGCTGTCAGATTCTGCTTTATGCACTTCTCAGGTTCTGTGGAAGTTATCTACCAAAATCTGCCTCCTTTGCCAAGAGGTCTCCTAGAACCACCTCATAGGCAAAGGAAAATTTCTTAGGAATCCAAGGGAAAAAAACTCCAAGGGGTACTCCTTCTGTGAGTCTTCAGTTTGGTAGTAGACCCCTGTGACTGTATTCCACGCCCCCCCCCCCCCAACATTGCCCTTCCACTCTTCTCTCAAAAAGACTTTGTCTTCATTTCTGGGAAGTGGTAACCTCAGGCAAATGAGTCTTGAGCATTGTAAAGGACAGTTATCATATGTCCTGGAAAAGCAGCGCAAATCCTGTGCGAGTAACCCACCTCCTCCAACCAGATGTACCTACTGGACCCTACCATGCAAGACCTAATGGCCCAGGGAACCATAGAAGGGGTCCCCACATTCTACATAGGAAAGTTATTTTTCTCCAGGATCTTTCTTTTTCTAAGGAAAGAGGGTCAGTGGAGGCCTATCCTGGACCTTTCCCAGCTTAAATGCCTTTCTGTGAATTCTCTCTTTCATAATGTTGTCTTTACAAATTCTTCTACCCTTCCAATTTCCTCAAGCTTTTCTGTTATCCTTGGACCTAAAGAATGCTTATCTTCATATTCACATCTGCCCTTCCTGCAGAAAATTTCTCAGATTCTTTGCTAGGTCAGCACATTTCAGTTTACTGCTTTGCCCTTTGGGCTTTCTTCAGCTCCAAGGTATTTCACAAAATGTCTGGCCTCAGTAGTGGTTTTCTTCCCTAATCTGGATGACCTACTCTAAGATTTATTCTGGAACACTCTTCTAAAGTACCTTCATTACACTGTACTACTTTTGACTGTCCTTTGGTTCACAATCCGTTACAAAAAATCCCAGCCCATTCCCACCCAACAGCTGACCTTTTCTGGCATGCAACCTGGACACATCTGTCATGCATGCCTATGTTCCTCAGAGGATGGCTACCTCCCTTGCCAACAAATTCTTAATGCTTTGCAGAGAAGATCATTACTTGCCAGACAAGCTCTCAAGCTCGTGGGACTCATGACTGCCACTAACTTGTCTTGTCACCAAACTACAAATGAAGAAAATATAATAGTATCTGAAGTTAGTGTAGTCCCAGCACTCTGACCTTCTTGTTGCCTACATTCCTCTTCTTCCTTGCATCAAAAAGGAACTCCTTTGGTGGAGCAACCAGGTTATGCTCAACCCTGGTCTTCATTCATTCCAGCCCTGTACAACCAAGTCCAGTTTACAGATGCTTCAGACAGGGCATGGAAGGGCTTGGACAGGAGACCACAGAGTGTAAGGGGAGTGGCCTGCCCATGTACTCAAAGAACACATCAACTTAAAGGAAATGAGGGCACTTCTACAAACTCAGTAGACATTCTTACATCTTTGGAAACCAAACAGTCTGCTGGTTAGCACTGACGACACCACTGTGATGTGGTACATAAACAAGCAGGGAGGAACAAGATCCTATCCCTTGTGCAGGCTGGCACAGGAAGTCTGGCACCTAGCCTCTCAGTTGAATCTTACACTTTTAAAAAGATGCGTATTCCTGATTAATGGAATGTATTGGCAGACGTTCTAAGCAGGGACATGGAGGACCATCAAGAATGGTTCTTGAACACAGAGAGGTTTTCAAATCTGTAACACTTGGATGAGGGACTCCCAGGATAGACTTCTTTGCCTTCTTTGAGCATCACCTGCTCCCACTTTCATCCACAAGGATTTCATCAACTTTAGTCTGGGGGATGGACACCTTTTTCCTTCCTATGGATGGGGAAGTTTCTTTATGCATTCCCCTGTCTGCTTCTGCTTCCAAGGCTCCTCCTCAAATTCCAGAAGGAATCTCCAAAACACCTGTTTCTGCACCTTTCTGGCCAAGACAACACTGGCTCCTGCTCATGTTTCTACAATCAAAGGGAGATTACTAGAGTCCTTCCAAAACCAGATCTTATCACTTGGCAGAAAGGGCAGCTCCTCCATCCCAATCTGACCTCACTCAGTCTAACCCTCTGGGTGATAAAATTCTAATCCCTGGAAGACGCATCTTTTTGAAGGCTTTGAGGCCTACAAGAAGCCAGGATCTGGTGTCTAAACGGAAAATACAGCCCCCATAGTACTTGGATACATGTGTGACTTATTACATTTGGTGTTGGCCTACTCTTCCTTTAGAACTCACTTGCTGGTATTAATGCTTGTCTACCTTTGGAGTCCCAGTCATGTCCAGTGCAGAAGGTAAGCTTTTTCTGAGGGGTGTTGTACACCTTAAACCTCATGAAAACTTATCGTCGCACCAGGGGATCTTAATTTTGTCTTGAAAAAACTCACTTTACTCTATTTTGAACCAGCTCCTTTGGCTGCCCTAAAATTCTGCCCTTGGGAAAACAGTGCTTCTCCTGGCCTTGACTTCAGCTCACAGAGTCTCAGAGCACTATGTTGTCATTGCTATTCCACACGTCCTCATCTTCCAGTACGATATGGTAAGCCTCAGGACAAATCCATCTTTCATGCCAAATGATGTTAGTAAGCTAATCCTCAACAAAGCAATCTGCCTACCTTTTTCCCCAACCCTCAAAATGGGGGGGGGGGGATATTATGCTGTGTTTAGACATTCGCAGACAGTTGAAGTTTATCTGAACAAAATAAAACTATCAAAAAAACAGATCAGCTGTTTTGTCTCTCTTTTCCCCCCAAGATAGGACATCCACTTTCCAAACAAACTATTGCTTCCTGGTTCTCAAAGGCCATTTCCTTTTGCTACTCTTACCATGAAAAAAACTTTACCCACATGGCCAAAAGCACAAACCACTTGAGTAATGGCTTTATCAGGTTTCTTTTACAAAGGGGTGGATACCAGGTCCATTTTAGAAGCAAGCTACCTGGTCATCTGTTCACACCTTCATAAAACACTGCAAGCCAAGTGCCTTCTCCAAGTCCAGGCCAGTGTTTTTTAGAAGTATTCTCTCTGGCTTCCTGGACTTTTGTTTCTACTTCTTCTTAAGCCTGCCACCCTTCTCTTTTCACAGTTGTGGGAATTGCCCACATGTTAGGAGTACTGCAACAGTGATCATCAGGACATGTACTGTTGTGGTAAGGTCTTACACAATTGTACTATTTTGCTGTGTGGGAGGGCTTGTCTGTTTGGTAGTGCCTAAAAAAGACACTATAGGGGTGGATAATGTTTTGGCCAGTATCCGAAAGCCTAGTGGCTGCAGGTGAAGACCATCCATGGCAGGGCAGTGTGGTCTGTCAGTCATGTTCTCCCTGGCTGACAGATATTGGACCCAGTAGCTAAGCCAAGTGTTGAAGTCCATCATTTTCAGTTAGTATTGTGGCATCATCCTTGGAGACAGTAGCATGCTGCTGCCCACCTTTGACCCATTCTGAGACATAGGTTCATAGGTGTATACTAGGCTAATGGCTCGGGGGCCTTTACAAGCCTAGCCATAAGATTACCTTGGCATCGTGCCACCCGACCTTTGTTCCCAGTGTTTCTGTCGAGTAGAGCCACTGGAGTTATTCCCGGAGTTATATTTCTATTTCCCAGCCACTCAAGATTTCTCTTGAAGAGAGTCAATGAGGTGCTATGCTTGACATGTATGGGAAGTCTATCCCATAGCATGGGCAGTCCCTGGGTTGTGAGCCTGTCCCTCGAGCATGTTCTGTTAGTTGTGGTAATGAGTTTGAGGTCTCTGGAGTGTGTGGTGCGAAGGGACTGGGATTTCTTTAGCTGTAGCATTTCTAACAGAGGTGAGTCGGACATGGCTTTGTAAGTCAAGTAGAGATCGCCTCTAAGTAGGCGAAATGAGATGGAGAATAGTTGAGTTTTTGGAGTCTGTCCATATAGGACAAAGTGTTTAAGGCCTAGGATCCTCTTTGTGAGGTACTTTTGTGGCCTCTCTAGTTATTACAGGTGTGTAGTGAGGTACATGTGCGAAATGGGGCATTGTACTCGATGACTGGCCTAATGAGGGAAGAGTAGAGGGAGACCACGACCTCTTTCTTCCTGGATGCACAACCCTTAGTAATGATATGTGCCACATAGAAAGGCTTTCTGACCACAGTGGTATGTGGTGATCAAAAAAGAGGTTGCTGTCACCCTGTGTTCCCAGATGTCTTATAACACCTTCTGTGTTCAGTGGACTACCATCAATGTGATAACTCATGGGAACCAGGTTTTTCCCAAAGGGGATGATGACACATTTTTTGGCATTGAGCTTAAGACCATGGCTGTGACACCAGTAGTTGGTCTCAGTGAGGCCATTCTGTAGGATACCAGCATGGTTTGGGGAGTTAATAATAGCTCCCAACTTGTAATCCTCTGCGAACTTTGTCAGCCAGAGTTCCTTCGTGTTGGCCTGGACTTCAGAGCAAACAGGAGAGGACCCAGGACCAAACCCTGTGGGACTCCACTCGTGATTAGTCGTTAGTCTGACTTGGAGCCAGCTACTTCCACACTGTGGGTTTTATCTGTGAGCCAGTTTGCAACCCACCTAGTGTTATAGGGGATGATGTCTAGCTTGGTGAGTTTTTCTATGATTCCTGAGTGGGGAATGGTATCAAAGGCCTTGGCCAGATCAAGGTGGGCTGTATGAACCACCTTGCCTTCATCCACAGCTCTGGTGACTGACTCAAAGAAGTCAACCAAGTTGAGCAGGCATGATCTACCCGTCACAAAACCAAACTGTTTTGGGATCCAGAGTTTGGAGATTCCCTATATCCTTGTTTATTAGGTCCATGATGATGCGTTCCATAGGTTTGCATATCAGACTTGTCAGGCTAATGGAACGATAGTTCCCAGGGTCTGTAGTCGCTCCTCCTTTGTGGAGAGGGATGACTGTAGCAGTGCGCCATTTGGTAGAGACAAAGCCTGAGGTGAGGCTGTGATTGAACAAGGCACACAGGTGTGGTGCCAGTTTACTCTGAAGTTCATGTAGACCACTGCCAGGGACATTGTCATGTCCCATAGAAGCTGTATTATTGGCCTTGGGCAGTGCTGTTTTAACCTGTGCAGCAGTAATACTGGGTGCCTGGCAATCGACTGGTATGGTGATTGGTCCTTTTCGGGGGGGGGTTAAAGTTGGCACTGAATCTGTTGTCCCAGTATATTGGCAATATCTGTTGGCTGGGTATAGAAGGTACCATTGTGCAGTAGCTCAGAGCAAATCTGGGTATTGCCGTGGAGATTCTTTACATAATTATAGAAGGTCTTCTGGTTGTCTTTACCATCTGCTGCAATTCTGTTTTCATAGCTAACTTTAGCGGATTTGATGAGGGATCTCAACTTTTTGTTGAGCTGATAAGGGAGTTTTTCCAGTCTTGGGACTTCACCTTATTCTGCATCAGTTTTCTCCTCCTGTTGTAGAGTTTGTTTATGGCAGGGATTCACCAGATTAGCTTCATTTTTTGGAGGAGAGTATCTTGGTTCTATTCTCCATTTGCATGGGTGCTGTGAAGTTGGTCACCTCTGTTTTTAGGAGCCCAAAGTTAACTTTGGAGAAGTTTTTCATGGTGGTTACCTTTGTGGGGGGGGGGGGGGGGGTGATTTGGATTTCCAAGGTGATTAGTTTGTGGTCTGCTCTAACCAGGGAGGAGCTGACTATTTTTGTAGAGCAACGGTCACCCATGTTAGCAATGACCAGGTCAAGGATATTGCTACCTGTAGTAGGGATAAGAACAAGCTGATCCAGGGCATTGGAATTAATGAACTCCAGGAAATGGGCAAGTGTATTGCTACATGAGTAGTTTTCCCAGTTAATGGAGGGGTAGTTGGTCGCCTAGTGGGAGAGTGTTAAGTTGGACACTAATATTCTCCAGGGTACTTAAGAATGTGGAGTGTGTGTCTTGGGACATGGTTGGGGACCTATAGCAGGCTTCGAACTGAATCACTGTCTTACCCAGTGTTAGTTGTACCTGAAGCATCTCTGCTGCGTTATGTTGGGCTACCAGTCTGGAGGTGTGCACATCCTTTATGAATATGGAAACACCACATCCTTTGGAGCTTCGGTCCAAGTTCTGGGCCCGAAAGGTGTGGAAAGAGTTATAGCCTGGTAGTGTAGGGGTGCTTTCTGCTGCCTTGAACCAGGTCTCTGTTACAGCACAAATGTCGATGCTGTCCATTTTAAGGAGTGCTTCGAGTGAGTGCATTTTGAGATTTAGACTTCTAGCATTGAGCAGCATGACCCTCAGATTGCTTTTTTTGTAGCTGTCACGGTGCTAATTTAGTCTTTGGAACACCGCCTAGAAAAGGCACTATAGTGGTAAAAAGAGCCTTGGCCAGTATCCAGAAGCCCAGGGGTGACAGATGCAGGCCATCTCTGGCAAAGCATCGAGGTCGGTCAGTTATGTCATCCCAGGCAGACAGATACTGGATCCCTGTAGAATGACAGCAGAAACTTAGCCAATTGTTGAAATCAGTCATTTTCTGCTTGTACTGTAGTATTATTCTGGGTGTTGGTAGGATGCTGCTCAGGGCTAGGGTCATACCCGCCTGGGCTATGTAATCCTAGAGCTCCTCCATGTCTCTCTTCATGTAGTCCTGGGAGGTACGTCTCAGGTCATTCAAACCCGATGTACAATGACTGTGTCATATTTGTACCTGTTGTTGAGGGACCTGAGTGCTTGTGTTATATGGTTGGTCCTGGCACCTGAAAGGCAGCTGACTGTTACTTTCTCCTTATTCAAGCTAGTGAGTGGGACATCAGTGTGCCTCACTATTAAGTCACCTATGACTAGTGTGTTGGGCATGCTGTTTTGCTTTGGGGGCTTTGGTTGAGTGGCACAAGTTTTGGAGAGTTATATGTCTTGTGATTAGTGTTGTGTTGTGGTGGTAGAGTGCATTTCTGCTTTGGAGGTCTCTGCTGTTTGGTTAGATTTTTCAGAGCCTCCGTGAAAGTGGGTGTGTGGTTTGTGTTTTTATCTGAAGGCAGTGCTGGTGTGTGTTCTCGAGAGCTGTGTGTTCCATATGGTATGGTGCAAGTTTGACTTTCTCCTCTTGACCAGCTATTCCTGTTTGGCTGGAGAGAGCGTAGCTTTCTAGTTGGATATGTAAGTACATCTCTCACAAGTCTGAGTGTTGGGAAGTAAGAGGAGAGTGTTGTCTGTGTATGTGAGGCAGTTGCTACAGTCCCTCAGGATGCCCAAGTTTACCAGGTTAATAGGAGAAAGCACAGAGAACTGACCTTTAGACATGCCTGAGGGAGTGGGCATTAATAAGAAGTACTGGATCTGTTTCCTTGTAGAATGTTTAGTGCTGGTTTCATTTTTGTGTGCTTCAATAATTGCTACAAGAAGTCTGGTAAAGTGCTAGACTAAAGCCAGTAAAAGTGCAGAAGAGGAGAGAACTAGTAGATCTAAGGGAAACATTGAAGAGCAGACTTTGGCACCGCTCAGATGCTTACAAAACAGTCCTGGATACAGCAAGTCTGTATCTGGACTTGACTAGTTACAGAAAACGTGGGGAACACGTTCAAACGCGAGCTTTTAAACCAGAAAGTTGAGAGAGATGGAGAAACCACCCAAATGGCCAATAAACTGCAATTTCTGGACCAGAAACCACACCTTCTCTTGTGGTAGATAGGCTACCCAGTGCTTACCACTCCCACTGATAAGCTAGAAGGTGTCCTTCAAATACAGAAAGGCTTGGGGGCTCAGAAGCTTACATACAGTCCTGGATACAGCAAATCTGTATCTGGACTAGACAAGTTACCGGAAAGGCGGGAAAAGCGCAAACGCGAGCTTTTAAACCAGAAATTTGAAAGAGATGGAAAAACTGCCCAAACGGCCAATAAACTACAATTTCTGGGGCAGAAACCACTCCTCTTGAGTCATGTGTGTCTTTATGTAGTCCGGGAGGTACATCTCAGGTCATGTTATGCCCACATGTACTGTGACTGATTCATACTAGTACTTTGGGTTTAGTGACCCGAGTGCTCTTGTTATCTAGCGAATCCTTGCCCCTGGCAGGCAGCTGACTGTAACTTTCTCCTTATCCAGCCTTGTGAGAGGCACATCAGCGTGACATGCATTGGAGTCTCTTGTGACCAAAATACTGAGTTGTGTGGCGAGTTTGATAGATGTGATACTATGAGATGATGTTTTATGTGTTGTGGTGAGAGTTGTGTTTGTGTGCATGAGGAGTTTGAGAACTGGGTCTGGGAGTCCTTTGAGGTTTGGGTGAGTTACATTGTTTAAGTAGAATTCAAGAAAATGCCAGAGTTGTGAAAACATTTTATGGAAACATTTAATGTTACTTAGAGATTTTAAGTAACATTCTCATTTCCTTAATTTTAAATAAAATTTTAGTGTGTAATGAAATAAATAAGCCTGTGCTTAAGTCATCAACTTGGTACACATTTAATATGACCACTTGCTTCGTTACTAGTGATTTAATATCACTAGCTTGTTTTTGTTGCACTGTTCATCTCTTGTGATACAAATTCTGCTCTACTTAGCTGTTGTTTTCTCTCTCTTGTAGGCTGTAATAAGTCTGATGTGGTTTAGTAATTTTTTCTGCACTTTACGGCATATGGACTGCTTCATCTAGAAGAAATATAGTGTAATTAGACAACAATGTAAGGCCAGAGGTATACATTTCTGCACATCATTACCGTGCCAAACTTGGAGCATTGAAGGAATGTATAAGGTGGCAGTCCTGTTCATTGCTGAACAATCTGGAAGGTTCAGTTAATGGCATTTTAAGGAAGATGCATGGCCACCACAGAATACAAAGTAAATTCTGCATATCAAGCGTAGTCTAAAAAATGTGTGGCATGTTTAGTGTCAGACGTGCAGACATTGCATCCATTTCAGGCAGTGCAACACAGACAGATAATTTTAGTGTCAGATTTACTAGTAAGTTAAATGTTTTGGATTTTGCATTTAGGTGGGAATATAGTTTGGGGAACACATTTTTGTTGGTTTATGTCTTTTGCAAAATTTCAGTTATAGTGCAGCTTGAGGGAGCAATAATTCTGCAGTAGTACTTTTATACAGCAGAGATGACTCTCCACAGCTGTACTGGGCAGCAGAATTAGAGCAACTGCACTGAACATTCTGAGCTGAATGTTTGAATTATGTGCCACCACCTTGTGTATTTTTTTTTTCTATATTAATTTTTTTCTGAGGCTCTGGAGATTGGGAGTAGTAAAAGATCAACAGTTGTTTGCAGTTTATCTTGTCAGATCTAAAGTAACTCTCTCAATACTTTCCAGTAACAGTACTACTCTGTTTTCAGATATATTGAAAGATAGTAAGCCTCGGCTTACTATTACATACCAGAAATGTAATGTACAACGTACACTTATGAAATGCATGTATATTTTTGAAGTTTGATGTTCATTTTTTTTTCTTGTGCCTCCTTTACAACAGGATCAGATCTGTTTGATGACTGTTGACATGCTGGAATTCATGCCTGTGAACAAGGATCTGCGGAACACTGTTGCAGTAGGACACAAGCTAAGATTGTCCTTCTCACCTTCCACTGGACTTTACCTTGGGATATACTTGCATGCGACAAAACGAGGACAGGTATGAATGCAGGAAATGTGTGTGAGATGTGATTGTGAAAAAGGTGCATAATATCATTTCTTCACTTGCAGAACCATGTTATGACCATTATTTGTTCTTTTGTGCATCTCTATGAGACAAAGTACAGTTGTGTACACTTACCATAAATGTAGATGTTCGAGTGTATTCACTGTTACAGTCATTACATTTGGGTTATCTTCTTGCAGGTAGCCCTCAGCCGGCCTGATTATCAAAGTCTCGGGTCCTGCGTCTGTTGCTCTCTCTTCTTCCATGACGTCAGGTAGTCAGGGGTATAAAGCATGCAGCCAATGCCATTACATCAGTTTTTCTTGCCCCAGATGTCAGGTGTCCCATAATGGGAAGCAATTTATATACAAGGTTACACCTCCAACAAAAAGCAAATACACCAGAAAGCTTAAATACAGCAAACAAAAAGAGAGGTATAGCCAATAGAAGTCAGAGGGTTGGAGGGAGGGTAACCAGGACTGCAACAGTGAATACACTTGAACATCTACATTTATGGTAAGTGTACACAACTGTGCTATGTTCTTCGTGTTTCACTGTTGCAGTCATTACATTTGGGTAGATTCCCAAAGCTAAGGAAGGGAGGAGGCAATTAGAGAGCATTAGGACCAGCTATTAGGCCCTGCAAGACTGCAGTGGCAAAACCAGCTCTGGGTTTAGAAAAAAATAGGTAAGTGGTAATGCTTGATGAAGGTATGAACAGAACTCCAGGTAGCAGCTTCTACGATGTCCCTGATAGGAACACCTCTGAGAAAGGCTGTTGAAGTAGATGCAGCCCTGGTGGAATGTGATCTTATCCCCTGTATAAGGGTAGGTTTTCCATGGTGCTTATAGCAGAAATGAATGCAATGGCCTATCCTCTTAGAAATGGTTTGTTTTGAAATGGCCTTCCCCTCTGCCCCTGCAGCAGAGGCATCTAGCAGCTGTTCAGTTTTCCTGAGAGGCTTAGTCTTGTCCAAATAAAATCTAAGTTGTCTGTGCACGTCCAAAGTGTGCAGTATTCGTTCTCCTTTGTTCTGTGGATTAGAAAAGAAGGTTGCCAAATGAATGGACTGATTAAGGGCCACACTGGATGCCACTTGGGGCATAAAGGAAGAATTGGTCCTGAGGGACACCCTGTCTGCATGGAAGATGATAAAGGGCTCCACTGCCATGAGGGCCTGTAATTCAGACACTCTTCTTGCTGAAGTGATGGCTAAAGGGAAGGCTGTTTTCCAAGAAAGGAATTTCAACTCTGCAGTTGCAGCTGGCTCAAAAGAAAGTAGCATGAGCTTTTCCATTACAAAGTGAAGGTCCCAGGCTGGAGTAGGGGCTCTCCTGTGTGGTCTTAAAATTTTGGCCCCTCTGAGGAATTGCTTCAGCACGAGGTGAGCAAAGAGGGATGGCTCAGTATTATAATGTGCTGAAATGGCTGAGGCATGAAATTTAATAGAAGAGAAGGAAAGGCCCTTGTGAAGCATCTCTGTTAAGTATTGAAGAATATGCGGTTAGCTGGGCACTGTTGTGCCCATCCCCTGAGTTTGGCTCCAGGAACAACATCTTCTCCAGTTTTCAGCATAGTATTTTCTAGTACTAGGCCTCCTTGCATCCAGAATGACATCCAGCACTTGCTTACTGAGGGATGGTATTGGAGAGCTCAGGTAATTAGCCAGGCTGCAAGGTTCAGGGTTTGAAGCTGGGGGTGCAGAATCTGGCCCTCCTGCTGGGACAGCAGGGAAGGGGTCTGAGGCAGGTGCCATGGTTCCAGCAGTGACATACTGCGCAAGAGGGGGTACCAGTGTTGACATGGCCAGTCTGGTACAATGAGTATTGTCTTTGGTTTGTCCTGTTTGATCTTTAGTAGAACTTTCAAGAGGAGAGGCAGAGGGGGAAAGTCATAAACTGAGAGGCTTTCCCAGGTGAAGGACAGGGCATCCACTTTCCAAGCTTGTCTGTGGGGAGTCCTTGTACAGAATTTGTCCAATTGGTAGTTCTGAGGGGAGGCAAACAGTTCTATCTCTGGCTCCCCCATTTGTTTCTCAAAATGTTGAATATATTTGGTTCAAGTTTCCACTCGTGTGGGTCTATGAGATTTCTGCTTAGGTTGTCTGCCAGTGAATTTAGCTTGCCTGGTAGAAATGGAGCTTGTAGGTGCACTTGGTAGCTCAAGGCTGTGTTCCATAGAGCCATGGCTAGTCTGCAAAGAGGGTATGAGTGGGTTCTCCCCTGCTTGTTTATGTACCACATAACATTGGTGTTGTCTGTCTTTACCAGTAATTGTCCTGGAAGAATCTGGTCCTTGAAGGCTGTCGGAGAATTCTGTACAGCTAACATTTCTTTTTGATTGAAATGCAGGTGCATTTGAGTCTGCTTCCATTTGCCCTGAATGCCCTGCTAAGTGAGCCCCCTATGCATAGTCTGATGTGTCTGTTAGGGTTTGGGCAGCAGGGGGTAGAGTGAATGGCAGTCCCTTGTTGTGGTAGCAGGCCTTTGCCCACCAAAGGAACTCTGTTTTTATACAAGGAATGATAGGAATCATTGATTCCAGGTCCTGAGAATGTTGACACCATAGTCTTTTTAGATACTGTTGTAGTTTCCTCATATGCAGTCTTGCATATGGAATTAGCAGGATGCAAGAGGCCATGAACCTCAGGGCTTGCAGTATTTTCCTTGCAGATAGCTGGGTCTTTGTGTCCAGTAGTTTGAAGTAGGCTGTCAAATAAACTTGTTTCTCTGGCATGTGAGGTAGGCCATCTGGGAAGTTGTGTTCAAGCTTGCTCCCAGGAATACAATTTGCTGGCAGAGTACTAGGTGAGATTTCTTTTCGTTTATGGTGTACCTCAGTGAGGTTAGCAGTTTCTTTACAAATGCCAGATGATTTAATAGTATGTCCTGGCTTACTGCCTGAATTAGACAATCGTCCAGGTATGGGTATATTTGAATATTTCTTTGCCTGCAGAATGCAATGACTGGAGCTAGGCACTTTGTGAATACCCTGGGTGCAGTAGATAAGCCAAAAGGCAGTGCAGAGAACTGATAGTGCATGTAGCCTGCTCTGAAGCATAGGTATTTTCTGCAAGATTTCCTTATTGGGATGTGCAGGTAAGCTTCCTTTAAGTCCATTGTTGCCAGCCAGGCATTTTTGCCTAGCATGGGAAGCAGCTGATGAAGTTATTTTGAATTTTGAAATTACTTTAGAATAGACAGGTCCAGGATAAGGACGCCAGGAGTTGTCTTTTTTGGGTACCAGGAAAAGTCTTGAGTAAAAATGTTGTCCCCATTCCTCTGCTGGGACACTTAGAAGAGAGAGAACCTGCTGTTGAGCCTCTGCCCACTGATTTGGGGGTAGGTATGGCCAACCGTTTGGGGTTGGTAAGGTGTGGAAGTGTAATCTGTATCCTTGGGGAAACTATATTTAAAACCCATTTGTCTTGGGTAATGAGCTCCCAGTTTTTTGCATGCAAGCGATCTTTATCCCCCTAAAGGAGCAGTCAGTTGAGCAGGGCTTGGAAGGTTTAAGGTTAAGTCATTGTGACATTTTACCATGGGGGGTGTCTTACTACTTCCAGCTTTGGAAGTGGGAGCCCCCCACTGCTTAGGCCTGTGAGTACCTTGAGACTGTAGCCTAGGTGGTCTGCTGTTCCAGGGTTTGGACTGAGAAGGCCTGGAAGAGGCAGGAAAGGACCAATTCTTAGAAGGCCAAATGCCTACTAAATCTGGGAGGCTGTACTTGCGGGGAATCTTTAACAGTTTGCATAGATTTAGCTTTTTCCTCCATCTTTTTAAGTACGTCTTCTACTTTGTTGCCAAACAGAAGGTCTTGGTTTAAGGGTGCATCCAGTAATTTAGCTTTAACATGACCTGTTAAAGTTTGCTCCTTAAGTCAAGCATGCCTTCTAAAAACAGACCCCAGTGACAGCAGCCCTGCAAGATGCCTCTGAGGAGTCAAAACCACATTGCAAAGTATGTTTACCAACTTTTTCAGCAGAATACATTAAATCCTGTAATTCTTTATTCTCAGTACAGTCAGGAATCAACATAATTTTCTGTTTAAGTAAACCAATAATATGCTGCTGATATTTTAACACATGAAACTGGCAGTTTAAGGCCCTAATGGCCAAAGTAGCAGTGTATACCTTTTTACCCCATCTGTCCAGGGCCCTAGAATCTCTGTCAGAGGGGGTAGGGTTTTTGGCAGTAGTAGCCTTAATGCCTTTGAGTCCCTGTGAAATGGTCTCTGGGTCCGCAGTTGGATTCTTAGAGGAACTTGTGAGAGTCAGGTACTCTAATACCTGCCAGGTTTCCTGGGAGCCGGAGGTAAAGTGTCTGGGGCCAGGCTAGATTCCAAGAAGGCATCATCTACAATGTCCAGTACAGGAGGGATAGCTAAAGGCCTTTGTTGAGGTAGGAGTAAGAATTCCCTAAGCCTCTTTTTGGAGTCAGAGTAATCCTGGATTTTCCAGCGGAAATGATCCCTAAGAGTGTGCAAAGCGTCACCAAAAGAGAAATCTTCTGGAGGAGAAGCAGAGGGGATGGAGTCCTCCTCATCAGAATCCTCATAGGTAGATGAGGGCAAATCCTGGTCATCAGAAGAAACAGCAATTTCAGAATCATGATCAGAAGAATCGGAAGGAAAGTCAGTTCTAGGTCTCTTAGAGGGAGAAGGGTGGCTTCCCCTGATTAGAGTAATAAGGTCTTCAGCCATTCTTATTTGTTTTTTAGGCATAGGGGCCTGACCATGCGGTCTGGGTGTCGGTTTTCTAGGCATGGATCGAGTTTTAGGCCTTGAAGAAGAAGATGATGTTGGTTTGATATGCAAGTCAGTAGGCCTGAATTACACCCTCAGAAGCCGGTGCCTGCACAGTGGCTCCGGACCCATCCAAGGTAGAGACATCCGCAGGTTCCATAGTCGAAGAAGCATCTCGTGGCATACCGGACTCCGAATGGGTCTCAAAGGCTTGCGAATCTGAAGTAGTGGGTATCAGTAGCTGCGAAAGCATATCACTGAATACCGGCGAACTAGCGACTAGCTTAACGGAAGCGTTGTCGGCAGCTTTGGACCTATGCGGTCTGTCTCTATTTTTATCTTTGCGTTTTTTCAGAATGTCAGTAGTCGGATGGCTTACTGAAGCCATTTCTGGATAATTAAACCGAGTACCGAAATAGTTTGCAAAAATGAACCAATGACGAATAGTTCGGGGATTGACTAAGGCACAAAACGACAGCGAGGGATGTAGTGGTCTGGGCCTAAGTAAGGAATGCAGAACGAATGAAAATCTTTGAGATATTTGCTTTCCACAGGTAATACAATTGTTAACTTTTACTGACATCTGTTTAGAGCAAGAAAAAGGATCCCCAACAGGGTAGCTTTTTTGAAGATTTAGGTTCTGAAACTCTAAAATGAAAATTTCACGAGTCTGCTGACCGGCACTTACGAACTGCTTCTGCTTCGGGCACCGCACGGCAAGAAAGACTGATGTAATGGCGTCTGCTGCATGCTTTATACCCCTGACTACCTAACGTCATGGAAGAAGAGACAGCAACCGACGCAGGACCCAAGACTTTGATAATCAGGCCGGCTGAGGGCTCCTTGCAAGCAGATAACCGAAATGTAATGACTGTAACAGTGAAACAAGAACATCGATAGTGCATTTGATAAAATCACTTTTGGCATCTTTTACTTATTGTGTGTGTGTTTTGTGTGTGTGTGTTTTGTGTGTGTGTGTTTTGTGTGTGTGTGTTTTGTGTCATTTGGTATTTTAAATTGTAGTAATTCAGAAAAGGCTGCTGTCCATAAGTTGGCTGCTTTGGTTAGCAGTGAACTAATTTTTGTGCTAAGGCTAATCCAAGAGTTCTACAGAGCTTGAGTTATGCTCATCCTACGTACTTGACTGTCTGCAGCCAGCTGCAGTTTTGCTTGTGAATGGTTTATGAGCATATGAAGACAGACCCAGTTGTTTGTCTCGTGTACTGCTACTAAGAAAGATTTTGTTTAACCAGGCGTTGTCCATATGGATTACCAACTGCACTGTCTTGTCTCCAGAAAGCTAACTGGCTTGTAAGTCAGCACAGTCTAACTTCTACCAGATAAATGATTACCCTCCAGTACTATTTTTTGTGTGTATCCACAGCAGACATTTCTACCATAGCCATGTGATCATCAGAGATTTCCTTCAACCGCTCCGCATCTGTCTGGTTGGTTTTTCATGTGCCCATGTATGATTGCTGGAAGCATCATTTCCTTATTTGTGCACTCCATGTTGCAGCAGTGAGTGTTGGCTCAAAATACATCCATTTTATGGACTCTCAAGACTTACAGGATCTTGGAGAAAAATAGCAAGATACTTTTTTAATGATGCCTATTTTTCATACTGATGTGACCATACGGTGAAACTATGCAGGTAAATGGGGGTGGGGTGGGAAGGTGTAACTGCTTCCTTACAGCAGTATTTTTTGTTCTGTTTCATTGCTGTAACATAAGAAATTCTGTAGCCTTTCAAATATACAAGTTACCTTGGGGGTCCCACAAGAATCCATTCTTGGCCCTCTTCTCTTCACATTATTCACTAATAACCTGCATGCTGCCACCAATTAAGCCATGTTAATACATTATGCAGATGAATCCACCTTAATATGTACAGCCCCAAAATTCCACCATCCCTGGCAAATAACATAGCAAGCCTGCTCTAAAGTACAAACCTGGCCTAACCAATGCCCAGTTTATACTTAATCCCAGTGAAACAAAACTCATCGTGTTTCACCATACAAGATCCTCAGACCCCTCTCCTCTATTCAAAATCACCTCATCAAACAATACCGTCATTACCATAGTCCCCCCACACCAGACTCCTGTGAGTAGTAATGGACCAAAACATCAACTTTAACTGCTTGGTTTATGTGGAGATCAAAGTCCACAAAAATGGGTAGCCTGTACAGGAGCAAACCTTTCCTTGCAAGCAAATCCAAAGTCTCCATTGCCAGAACCCACCTTCTCTTTACTCTCGTATATGCATCTCCCATCCTTGCCAAGCTCAGGAAAACTTACATTAACAAACTAAATAGCTGCCATAACAAAATAACCAAGATGTTATGTGGTCCTATTTCTCCTACATTCTTTACTCACGGGTTCCCGACTCGGCCGACTTATTTCTCTAGCACGAAGTCTCTAATTGGCTGGGCTAACCCGGTATCCCAAGATGCACGTCGCCCTAGCCCCAGATCTCGTTTGCCGCTCGTAGAGTTAGGACGTGGTCTCGCTTGGCTGTGGCTAAGTACCCCTTTTCAAAACTTTTCATAAGTCTTTAGCAGTCCGTTTCTTGTAAAAAAGCTATTTAATAGCTAGTTTTCATTGTGAGTGTACTGTGTAAGCGAGTAGTGTTTTTTTTTGTGTGTGTGGTATCCCTCTGTTTTGGCGGGCTAGGCCCGTTTAAATTAGAGGACCTAGTCCTCTCCTGTGTTGTTTTTTGTGTAAACTTGTGTTTTGTTTGGTTTTTTGGTCGGTAGTTAGATTTCCTTGCTGCACCAAAGAAACGTTTTAAATTAGAGTTTCCTTGGCTGTTCGTAGTTTTTTTCCTGCCTTCCTCTTGTGTCTGTCGTTGTCGGTTGAGTGGGTGTTGTGAATTACTATGTCTAAAGAGCATAAACCCTCTGGGTTTAAAAAATGCTCAAAATGTGGCTACAAGATGTCCATTACAGATGGGCATTCTATCTGCGTTTATTGTCTTGGTGCTATTCACCTGCAAGAGTCCTGCAGTTTTTGCCACGCTTTCAGCCCGAGGGTACTGCAGGAAAGAAAAAAATAGGCTGATTTTGAAGGGCCTGGTTAAGCCTTCTTTTGAGGAGTCCTTAGACTCTTCTTCTAGTACTAAGTCTAAGACTTCCAAGGCCAAGAAAAGATCTCTGGCTCCATCTGTCTCCTCGGAGCCCCCGGAGAAGGTTTCGAAAGTGGATACTGCCTGCTCGGCTCCCTTGTCCTCGGGGCTGCAGGAGTTATCTGTTGTACTGGAATCGACCTCTGCCCCGATTTTATTGGAGCCGGTCACCCAGTGTTAGGCACGAGTCTCCGGGTAGGAGATCCTGATCTTCTATTTCCTCCAAATCCTCTAGGCTGTCTGATTTGGATGTGGATAGGGTGGTCCAGAGGCTCCTGCAGTCGCCGGTGTTAGCAAAATTGTTCTCGGCTCTGACCCAGTCTGCTCCGGAGCCAGTCCCTGTTCTTGTACCGATGATTCCTCCTCCGAGCACCCCTGTGTTGTCGGAGCCAGAGTGCTCCGTGCCGAGTGATGTTCTCGTGTCGACTCCGATACCCCTTGCGAGTTTATCGGAGCCGATGTCGGTTCCGTCCTCTGGTTTCGGTACTCGGGTTTCCTCAGTCGGACCCGAGGGGGATCGGCTCGGGGAACCCAGACACCGGTTGTGGTCTCGGATACAGGTCGGTCTTCGGATTCGGGGGGACCTGCCTTCGAGGCCATGAGGAGCACACTGGCCAGATCGTCAGTTACATCACCCGGATCGGTCACTCCTTCCCGCTACACCCCGGCTAGAGCTTCTGACACCCCCCTATCCGTGGATGGCAGAGCCCGAAGGTCTGAGGATACTGCTATGAGCAGTTCCCAACTTTCTGAGGGCCCCTCGGTGTCGGTGCCTGAGGAGCCCCCTAGAAAGAAGTTGTGCAAGAGGAAGCACATAGACTCCCAGGACGAGTCCCTCACTTCCAATACCGGCCTCGAGGAGCCAGAGGGGTCTCCTAAGTCGTCCTCCGATGATGTCTTTCTCCGACATCCTGGAGACCTTGAGGCAGAGAGGCGACTGGCCATCCAAGACCCCCCTCTGAGGAGGAGTCGGTATTCCTCAAGGCCTTCGGAGCTCAACCCTCCGCCTCCTGGGTGTCTCCACCCTTTGATGAACTCCTGGATTTGATTTGTCGAAGGGTGTGGGAGAGCCCTGATTCTGTGGAACCGGTGCCCAGACATCCAAATAAGTTTCTTTCTGCTCCCCCGGGGAAAGAGTTCCTGACCAAAGGGGTTTCCCTAGATGCCTTGGTGGTGGCGGCAGCCACTCGGCAGGAAGTTGCAGAGGCTTCTTCCGTCCATCCTCCTAACAAGGAGTCCAGGAGTATGGACCGGTACGGGAAGCGTACCCTGTCTTCAGCGACCTTTACTTTGTGGTCGCTGAATTATCTTTGTCATTTTACTCTGCTCTAGAGAGATCTCCTTAAGGAGCTAGGAGACACTCTGACGGGTAACTTGCCTGTGGCGGTAGCGCAGACTGTTAATGCCCAGTTGTCTACCCTTGGTTCCATTGTCAACTCGTCCATGAGGCTCATATCCTATGCAGCCGAAGGGGCGAGTAGGGCAGCTAGCTCAGGTGTAGCTCTCTGATGGCAAGCCTGGATGCAAGCCTGGATGCACCTGTGTTATTTCGTGGAGGCCTTTAAGTCTTCCTTCACTGATGCCCCCTTTGATGGGTCCTCACTCTAAGGGACCAAAGTGAAAGACACCCTCACCAGATGCGACCAGGAGGGGAAGACCCTATCTGCCGTAGGGGCCCGTTTTTCTCTTCCTTCTAGGCCTTACCCCAAGGCTCAGAGAGGAGGGAAAATGTGGTTCAAGAAGTCACAGAAGTTTTTCCCTGCCGCTCAAGGTGAGTCCCCCTTCAGAGGCAGAGGAGGGGGAACTTATTCTGGAAGACGCCGTCCTAGAGGCAGAGGAGGCCCCCGCAACTCGGGAGACCGCGATTCCTTTAACGGGTCTTCCTTTCAGCGTTCCTGAGGTGTTGCCCGACTGTGCTGTTCCAGAGCCAGTCGGGGGCCGAATTCCATTGCATCTGGAAGCCTGGGAAAGCATCACCCAGGATCGTTGGGTGCTTAGAATAGTTACCGGAGGTTACACTATATCCCCTTTTTATCAACACCCCTTCCAGTCAAAAGAGTCCCGGACGTTCCACCAAGTCAACGGGATCAAGCAGCACTAGAAGTTTCAAAGCTGCTAGAAAAAGGAGTCATCCAACCAGTCCCCTCAGACCACATCGGATCAGGAACTTACTCAAGACTCTTTTTGGTGCCGAAAAGAACAGGGGACCTGAGGCCCATTCTGGATCTCAGCCGATTGAATCACTATGTTCTGAAGTCCAAGTTCCGAATGGTCACTCTTCAGTCCATTTTTCCCTTGCTGGAAAAAGGAGTATGGATGTGCTCCATCGATCTCAAGGATGCCTACTACCACATCAAGATGGACAAGGCATCCGGGAGTCACTTATGCTTCTGGCTGGGAGCCAGCCACTTCCAGTTTCGTGCCCTGCCCTTTGATCTCACCACAGCCCCCAGGGTGTTTACCAAGTGTTTGGCAGTGGTGACGGCTCACCTGAGACGTCGGGGATTCCAGGTGTTTCCATATCTGGATGACTGGCTTCTTACCGCCCCCACTAGGCATCTCCTCATTCAAGCCAGGGAGGCTACCATTACACTTTGCCAACAACTAGGAATTACCTTGAACTGGGAAAAGTCTGCCTTGCTGCCCTCACACCGTGTTGTTTTTATAGGCGCAGAGCTAGCCTCCATTCAAATGCGGGCCTTTCTGCCACAAGAGAGGATAAGAGTGCTGCAGTCTCAGATTCACGCATTGCTGCCCCTCAAGAGAGTTCAGGCCAGGTTAGTTCTCCAGCTCCTGGGATCCATGGCTGATACCATCATGCTGGTGCCTCTAGCCAGGTTACACATGCGGATCCTACAGTGGCTCCTTTCGGCCCAATGGTCCTTTCAGAAACTTCCTCTTTCCCACTTGATACTTCTCACGGAACGGTGCAAACAGGACCTCCGCTGGTGGCGTGACTTTGTTCCTCCAATCTGGACAGGGGGAGGAGCTTGATTCCTATGTCTCCAGTGGCCACGGTGACCACGGACGCCTCTCAGATGGGGTGGGGGGGGGGGCATTATCTTGGCAGGACGGTCCAAGGCACGTGGCAAGATCACGAGGTACACCTGCACATCGGTGTTCTAGAGATGAGAGCAGTGTTACTAGCGTTGCGGACTCTCCAAAGCTCTCTTCCTCTGGGAACAATTGCAATTCATTTGGGCAGCATGTCCGTGGTGTGGTACCTGAACAAGCAGGGGGAACCAAGTCTTATCCCCTCTGCAGAGAGGCCATGCGAGTGTGGCACTGGGCAGTGTCTTCCCAACGGTTTTTAGTGGCAATGCACATTCCGGCAAAGACCAACGTGATAGCGGACAGGCTGAGCAGAGCTATTCTGATTCCTTACGAGTGGTCCCTGAACAACTGAGTGGCGGTTCAAATTTTCAACAGGTGGGGTCAGCCTTGCTGCGATCTCTTTGCCAGCCCTCTCAATGCCAAATGCAGCAAGTACTTCACACTGATCCCCCCACAGGGGGAGTCACCCAGGGATGCTCTAGTCCACAGTTGTCCCCCTGGTCTGATCTATGCTTTCCCTCAGTTTCCTCTGTTTACCAAGAGTGATTCAGAAAGCCATATCCTTGGGAAGCAGGATGATTCTAATTGCTCCACACTGGCCTCGACAAGTATGGTTCCCTTTTCTTCAGCAGTACGCAGTGGGACGGTCCTTGGACCCTGGACCCAGTGCCAGACCTACTGATTCACATGTCAGGACAGCTCCATCCCTCCCTGCGAACCCTCTGGTTGACAGCCTGGCTGCTCCACTTCATCACTAGTTAGATGACATTCCTTTTCACCTGAGGTGGTACACATCTTGTCTTCGCCTCATAAGTCTTCCACCAGAAGGATTTATTCCAGCAAATGGAAGAGTTTCTCCATTTGGGCTCAGGTCCCTAGGTTTGGACCCCTTCACAGCCCCAGTTCCGTCGGTCTTAGATTTTTTAGCCATGCTCTTCCGACAGGGCTCTGCGCCTGCTACCATTAAGGTGCAGCTGGCTGCAATTTCCAATTTTCATACATCTTACGAGCCTTCTCTTATGGGCCATAAACTTTGTAAGGCCTTCTTGAAAGGCGCCTGGTTACTTCGCCCTCCTATTTCAGAACCTGTTATGCCATGGGATCTAAACCTTGGTTACAAGCCATCACTTCACTGCCCTTTGAACCTGCTGCCACCTGTGAATTAAAATTTCTATCTTGGAAAACTGCTTTCCTAATAGCCATTACATCGGCCAGAAGAGTATCAGAGATTCAAGCTTTATCCATTAAACCTCCGTATTTGACCTTTCATAAGGACAGAGTTTCCTGAGACTTAACCCGTCCTTCCTTCCGAAGGTGTCATCCACTGTTAATCTTCATCAGTTTATTGAGTTACCAGTGTTCTTTCCAAACTTTTCCAATAAAGCAGAGTTTAGATTTCACCAGTTGGATGTGCACAGACAACCAAGATTCTACTTACACAGGACTAAGCATATTAGGAAGTCTGATCAACTGTTTGTGTCCTCCTCTGAAAACAGAACAGGTTGTCCTATTTCCAAGAGCACAATTTCTAAATGGATTAAAGATTGTATTCCCTTTATCTATTCTTCAGCAGGCAGAAATTTACCTTTTCCCGTCAAAGCTCACTCTACCAGGGCAGTGTCTATATCAATAGCTTACCATGCCAGGCTTTCATTGGATGATATTTGTGCTGCGGCCACCTGGGCCTCTCCGCACAGCTTTATTACTCATTACAAGTTGGACGTGGCTTCTAGGGGCCGGGCTTCCTTTGGTTCCACTGTTCTCAGGAGTATTTTCCTATGAGCCGCCCAGGATAGAGGTGCTGGGGACGCTGTCCCGTAAGTAAAGAATGTAGGCGAGATAGGAACACATAACATCAGGTAATTATGTACTCACCATAACGATCGATGTATGTGGTCCATCTCGCCTCACATTCTTGCGTACCCTCCCACCTGCCCCCTTCCTGTAGGAGTTGGAGGAAAATTGGCTCTGAGAACCCTTCAATGTCACTTGTTTTTTCTTTCCTTTCTGGCTGGAGCTCCTTCCAGTGGCGGTTGTGTGTGGGGTGTGACTGGAATGGCTGCAAACTAGATCTGGGGCTAGGGCGAGGTGCATCTTGGATATCGGGTTAGCCCAGCCAATTAGAGACTTTGTGCTAGAGAAATAAGTTGGCCGAGTCGGAGCCAATTCCCGGCTCCGAACCCATGAGTAAAGAATGTGAGGCGAGATGGACCACATACATCGATCGTTATGGTGAGTACATAACTACCTGTTGGCTACAGATCCCGTCACTGTCATGCTCTCAGACAACTCTTGTGGTTAGAATTCCCCAACCTACTAACTTTTAACCAGCTCTCCATGGCCCACCAAATACTCAACCAATGCAAAAAACTTCCTGCTCTCAAAGGTCTGTTTACACACTGTTCCACTATTCGAACCCTGCACTCCAGTAACAAAACCTATTAAACATCACTAAAAGTAGTAATAATGCTGGTGACTCTCTGTACTCAAATAGCATAACCAAAATCTGGAACTCCCTACCCATAGATATTAGATCTATTACCAGCATCACAGACTTTAAGAAATTACTAAAAGATCACCTAATATCCATTTGGATCTGGTCATGTACTAACCCTGGATAACTTCCCTCACCCAGACAGAACCTTAAATTACACTTCTATCCACTCTATAACTCCTGTAACCTCCTTCTCCCTACACAGTTGTAAACTGTATTCTGTTAGATGACATATTAATTTTTCTGCAGTAGCTTAAGATAATCTAAGATGTACTGTGTTTGTGTTTATCTCATCTCTCATGTATATATTTTTGTTTAATCCCCCATGTATATAAATTTGCTTTTCTGATCTCTGCTAAAATGTAAGTAGACACGCACAATCTGTGTATTATACTTATTTTCTTTTTATGACACGTATTAGTAAAAATTTGCTGGAGTTTTTCTCCTCAGGCCTCTGCTGAAAATGGACACTGTTGTCCAGTTGGACTGTCCCGGTAAACACATTTTAGATAAATAAAATAAATGTTCAGGTGATTTGGGTAACCAAGTTAGTTCCATACAGTGGCTGATAAACAGCTGTGTTTAAGAGCTGTTGGTTTTAATCAAACATAGTGGGATGTTGTCATTCAAGGATATACTTCATTATTTTTATGTATTAATTTATTTACTCTGTTAACTGGGTTTATCTGACTATGACTATGTCCTTCTCAGGGGAGATTGGAGGTGGCATTCATACTGACTAGAGGAAATTAGGCCAAGGGACCAGGGAACTTCCTCTATTTTTTTTTTTTTTTTTTTTTTTTAAGTGCTGTGGACTTTTGCATCCACCTGAACTAACATTAAATCAGACCATGGTTTAACATCTCATATGCGTGACAAACAGTTCTGTTGATCTCTGCTTCAAGAGATCTGCTCTTTAGAGCATTTTGATCTGTAGCCTCTGTTCTGCTTTTATAGCTCCTTTGCCCTTTTGTTTTTTTTTTTTGCTTGAGATTTTACCCAAGTGTTATACCCACTTTAGAAGGCTCTGTGAACTGGGATGTTTTGTAGTAGGAGCCTTCCATCTTTCCTTAAGGGAAAAAAGGTGAGATATAAACTGTACATGTGAGAGTGTTCAATCTCGCCTTTGTTCTTACACATGGGTTCGGAGCCGATCCTCGGCTCCGTGCCGGCTGACTGCAAGCTCTGCATCGAGAAGAAGCTCGAGGACATCTAATACCCACAATCCCCCTCTGCCTTTACCTCAGATCTAGTTTGCCGCTGCTGCATACGCATCGCTGGAGGCTAGCTCGAGGCTTTTACAGATAAGAAATTATCTATTCTGTTACATTTTTTTCAAAAAAACTACTTTAAACTACTTTAAATCTAGTCTTTTAAGTTAAGAGTAAGGTGTGTGAGTGAGTTTAGAATTCTCGGTTCCTTAGGTTAGTTACTTAGTTTAACTACAGGGTACAGAGTTTTTCGGGGCCTACCACCCCTACTTGGATAACTGTGACTAAGATATTGTTGTAGTCTGCTTTCAATAGAAATTGACTTCTATTACCGGATTTGACTCTTTTTCACTGGAATTGACTTTTTACTGGACTGGACTGTCTCTTTTCTCTTGGTATTATGTCAGAAAAATTGAAATCTGGCTTCAAACGTTGTCAGTGTGGCCAAAAGATGTCGGTCACAGACAACCACAGTTCCTGTGTCTACTGTCTTGGCCCTCTCCACTTACAAGAGGACTGCTCTATTTGTCACTCTTTTAGTGGGAGGGTCATGACAGATAGGCGCAGGAAACTGATGGACAGGGGATTGCTTAAACCCTCTTTCCAGGAGGCTCTGGATGCTTCAGACCAGGCATCCAAGTCTTCGAAGGGGTCGAAGGCGTCGGAGCCAAAGTCATCGGCTCCGAGCTCTTCGGGTCTAGTTAGATCACCGGTTCCACAGACTTCGGGCCGAGTGTTCAACTGTTGGCAGTTTCCGAGCCTCGAGTCTTGGAACCGGTGACGGAGCTCCCTCCACCGACTCTGCTGAGGTCGGCTCCGTCTTCGATCCCTTCAACTCGTTCTTCTAGACCCCTTTCCGACACCGATGTGGACCGTGTGGTGCAGAAGCTGATGGAGCATACGGCCCTATCCAAGCTTATCTCGGTCTCCTCTCAGTTGATGTCGAGACTTGAAGGCCTGCCACTATCTCCACCTGTTCCTCCTCCGAGACCTGTCCAGTCTTCGGAGCCGGAAGAAGCTGACCTGATGATTGTGGAGCCCTCGGTGCCAGAACCGTCTTTTTCTCGGTTGGCACCGTTCACCTCGACTCCATCCGATCCGGTACCGGAGTCTCGGGGCCGAAGATCTGTCCTTGGTTCCGGGACTGAGAGTCGGACCGATGTTTCGGTTCCGACGCTCCCTCTTGGGGCTTCGGCACGGATCGATTCGGTTCCGTCCTCGGGTCGGTGCCTTCGGCTCCTGTTTCGGGATTCTTCCCATTTCTTCGAACCGGGAGATGCCTCGACTCGGGACCCGGGGCCTTCGACCTCATGAGGAAGGTGTTGTCTACCCAGACAACCACATCAGCAGGTACAGCTTCTCCTCCCCACAAAGGACCGTTATCCTCCTCTGCACCCACGGCCACGTCCAAGCGTCGGGCACCAGTGTCTCAGCCACCCCTGGAGGGTGCCCCCTCTTCCTCGGAGGCTTCTTCGGATGCTCCCCACGAAGAAGTTCCTAGGAAAAGACTGTGTAAGAGGAGACACTTGGATTCTCCACAAGAATCCTTGACATCTGATACTGACTTAGATGAGTCAGAAGGGTCCCCTAAGTCACCTTCAGAGGATGTCTCTTTTTCTGACATCTTGGAGATCCTGAAACAGAGAGGTGACTGGCAAGCCCTCCCCCCTTCTGAGGATGAGTCAGTTTTGCTGAAGGCATTTGGTGCCCGTCCTTCCTCCTCCTGGGTCACTCCGCCCTTTGATGAGTTAATGGAATTAATTGCTCGAAGGGCGTGGGAAACTCCTGACACGGTGGAACCAGTCCCTAGGAAGCCAAATAAAGTACATCACGGCACCACAGGACAAAGCTTACCTCACCAAAGGAGTTCCAGTAGACGCCATGGTGGTGGCAGCAGCCACGAAAAAGGAGATGTCGGAGTCTTCCTCATCTGTCCATCTGCCTAACAAAGATTCTAGGACCATGGACAGATACGGGAAGCGCATTTTCAGTTCAGCGGCTTTCTCTATGCGTTCCCTGAACTATTTGACTCATTTTACACGTTTACAGAGGGATCTAGTCAAGGAGTTGGGAGATGCCCTCCAGGGTGCTACAGATGCCGCTGTCTCAGAGAAAGTTACAGCGCATCTCAACACCCTTACGTCAATTGTGAACTCGTCCATGAGGCTGATATCCTATGCAGCCGAAGGATCAAGTAGGGCAGCGGCTTCAGCGATTGCTCTTCGTAGGCAATCCTGGATGCGCTTATGTTCATTTGCGGAAGCCTTCAAGTCTTCCTTTACTAACGCCCCATTTGACGGAGCCACACTTTTTGGCCCTAAAGTAAAGGAGACCCTTACCCGGTGTGAACAGGAGGGAAAGACTCTGTCTGCTGTCGGAGTCCGTTTTCCACCCTTCCAGACCGCACCCCAAAGGGCAACGTGGTGGGAAAATCTGGTTTCAGAACCCCCAAGGATCTTTCCCAAACACACAGGGTGATGCCCCCTCTAGAGGCAGAGGGGGGGGGCAGAGGTGGAAGACGCCGCTCTGGCGGCAGAGGGGGTCTGCAAAACCAAGGTGACAGGGATAACCTCCCTGGTAAACCTTTTCAGCACTCCTGAGAGGAGGCCCGACTGTCCTGCTCTGGAGGCAGTCGGGGGTCGCTTAGCTTTATACCCTCAGGCCTGGCAAAACCTTTCCTCAGACAATTGGGTAAAAAGCGTTGTTACCAGAGGTTACAAAATCCCATTTCTATCCACCCCCATTCCAAAAAGAAAGCTCCCAGATGTACCACCCCATCTGCAAGAGCCAGCAGCTACAGAAATTTCAAAGCTGCTAGAAAAAAGAGTCATCCAACCAGTCCCAGCGGACCAAATAGGATTCGAACTTACTCAAGGTTCTTTTAGTTCCAAAGAAAACAGGGGACTGGAGGCCAATTCTGGACCTAAGCCATCTCAACACCTTTGTCAAGAAGGAAAAGTTCGAATGGTCACGCTTCAATCGATCCTTCCATTCTTACAGAAGGACGACTGGATGTGCTCAATAGATCTGAAGGACGATACTACCACATCAAAATGGCCAGGGCGTCCAGGGATCATTTGCACTTCTGGCTGGGAGCCAGTCACTATCAGTTTCGAGCCCTGCCCTTTGGCCTGACCACAGCCCCCAGGGTCTTCACCAAATGCATGGCAGTGGTAGCGTCTCATCTGAGGCCTAGGATTCCAGGTGTTTCCGTGATCTGGACGACTGGCTCCTGTCTGCCACCACCAGGCGACAACTGATACAAGCCAGGGATTACACCCTACAACTTTGTACACACCTTGGCATTTCAGTAAATTTCAAAAATCGTTGCTACAGCCATCACAGCATATCTTATTCATAGGAGCGGAATTAGATACGCCAGTTAGTTCTAAAACTTCCTACAGAAAGAATAGTAGCACTTCAATTCAACATTTCCTTCTTCTGTCGTCCAGAAAGTCCCCAGCAAAAATTGTTCTGAAAGTTTTGGGTCTCATGGCAGCTTCTCTCATTGCGATACCATTGGGAAGACTGCACATGAGAGTGCTACAATGGCTTCTATTTGCACAATGGTCATTCCAACAACTTCCACTGACTCACGAAATATTGATAACGAAAACATGCAAATCACACCTAATGTGGTGGTTACAGACTTGCAACCTATCCGGCGGAAGACCATTTGCGCTACCCACACCGTCAGCGACGATAACCACGGACGCTTCCCTGATAGGGTGGGGGGGCATCTTTCAGGGACAGACAGTCCAAGGCTTAATGGACCAATCTGGAGTACAATCTGCACATCAATGTTCTGGAGTTGAGGGCAGTGTTTTTGGCGTTGCAACACTTTGCTCCCCTTCTTCCTCCAGGGACCATTGCAGTTCAGACAGACAATATTTCCGTAGTCTGGTACATAAACAAGCAAGGGGGAACCAGGTCTTACCAACTATGCAGAGAGGCCATGAGAATTTGGCAATGGGCAGAGTCCACCGGTCGCTTTCTGATCGCAATGCACATCCCGGGGTCATCCAACGTCATAGCCGACAGGCTGAGCAGGGCAATACTATTGCCTCACGAGTGGTCCCTCAAACAGTCAGTTGCGAGAAGGATTTTTCGCAAATGGGGTCAGCCTACCTGCAATCTGTTTGCGTCTCCAATGAACGCCAAATGCAGGAGCTACTTTGCCCTATTACCCCCTCCAGGGGAAGTCCCCAGGGACGCTGGTGCACGATTGGCCCCGGTCTCCTATATGCTTTTCCTCCATTTCCCCTGATTGCAAAGTTTCTACAGAAAGCAAACAACCTTCAGAGGACTATTATTCTCATTGCTCCGTTCTGGCCTCGTCAAATTTGGTTCCCCTTTCTATTGCATCACCGCATTCGGGGACCTTGGATGCTGGACCCAGAGCCAGATCTACTGACTCACTCGTCAGGAGTTCCTCACCCATCCCTGGAATCTCTCCATCTAGCAGCTTGGCTGCTCCGCTTCCCTTTCTAGCCAGGTCAATTCCCCTTACATCGGCGGTTCAAGATATTTTGGTAGCTTCTCATAAAGTTTCCACTACAAAGACTTACACCAGTAAGTGGAAACGTTTTGTCTTCTGGGCGGAGTCACATCAGTTGGACCCTGTTACAGCTCCGTTGAATAAGGTTTTAGAATTTTTGACTGAATTATTTCAGGAAGGAGCTTCCCCGGCTACCTTAAGAGTACAGTTAGCTGCCATTTCTAACTATCATGTAGAAGAAAGTGGTGCACCTATTATGTCTCACAGACTTTGTAAAGCTTTTTTAAAAGGTTCCTTTCATATCAGACCACCAGTCAGAAGTCCGACATCACCGTGGAATTTGAACTTATTGCTCTCTAAATTGATGTTACCACCCTTTGAACCAGCTTCAAGTTGCACTTTGAAATTTTTGTCATGGAAAACATTATTTCTAGTGGCTATTACATCTGCTAGACGGGTGTCTGAGCTGCAGGCCCTGTCGGTCAAACATCCTTATTTAATTTTTCATTCTGACAGAGTATCCCTACGCACTAATCCATCCTTTCTTCCCAAAGTTTGTTCTACTAGTAATATTAATCAGTCCATCGAATTACCCACCTTCTTCAAAAACCACTCTAATAAATTAGAGTATATGTTGCACAAACTGGACGTCCATAGACAACTCAGATTTTATTTGGATAGAACAAAAGATCACAGGAAATCTGATCAACTATTTGTAGCTTTTGCTGACAGCAGAAAGGGTCTTGCAGTTACGAAACGAACTCTTTCGAAATGGCTAACTGACTGTATCATTTATGTTTATGAAGCTTCTGATCAAACATTATCAGCGAAACCCAGAGGACATTCTACCAGATCAATTTCTACATCTTTGGCTCACGCAGCTCGTTTACCTTTAGACACTATTTGTGCGTCTGCTACTTGGGCTAAACCACATACATTTATATCTCATTACAAAGCGGACAGGGTTTCTAGGGATAGGGCAACCTTTGGTTCCACTGTGCTCAAGAACGTTCTCCCTTGAGTTCCTCAGGATCATGGAGCTAGGGACGCTACCCATGTGTAAGAACAAAGGCGAGATTGAACACTCTCACATAAAGAAGTTATGTCCTTACCATAACGTTCCATGTGGAGTGTTCATCTCGCCTTGGTTATTACACTCCCACCCTTCCCACCCTTAGGAAGAACGTTCGATTTGGTGCCTGGTCTGGAGTATTCTCCTTCTGCTGTTGCAGTATTACTGTTACTATCATACACTGGGTATGTTTGTATATATGTATTTTATGTATATAGTTGGCATGTGTGCGTGCTTTATGTCTGGTTTGCTTGCAAACTAGATCTGAGGTAAAGGCAGAGGGGGATTGTGGGTATTAGATGTCCTCGAGCTTCTTCTCGATGCAGAGCTTGCAGTCGGCCGGCACGGAGCCGAGGATCGGCTCCGAACCCATGTGTAATAACCAAGGCGAGATGAACACTCCACATGGAACGTTATGGTAAGGACATAACTTCTTTTTATTGTCTATCTGGTTCCAGCTCTGCCATTCAGGCTCCAACTAGTACAGAGTAGCTTTGCCCTTACTTTAACTTTTCGTGGGTGCCATTAATCTACCACCCGTAAAAGCATCAGTGGTAAGTCTGTTGTGCCCAGCTGGTTCCATCTCTGCACCATTTCCCATCCATTAATGCAGAGTTTGTGCCCATTCTGTCAGCTGCACTATTAATACACTAACAGTAAAAATGCCTTTAATTACTCAAAACTGGCAAAAATTCTCCACAACAAGAACTTTTAGTGTTTTTATTCTACAAGTGGAGGAAAGTGTTAAATAACACTCTAGTGATAGAAGATTTTTGCTGGCTTTGTTTTATTTTATTTTTAATTATTGCTTTACTAACATCCTGCAGACAACCAATTTTGGTTTTGTTACCGGTGATTAATCAGTTCTGAAGTGCATGTGCTTGTATGATAAAATATCCCCATTTGCAAACAAAATCCCACATGTAAGATGTGTATTCATAATGCAAGCATACTTTGCTAACACAGCTCCTACTCTGCCCTCCCTCGTTCCCCATGTCCTGGCCAACTATGCACACAGTCTTTCCCACTAATATCTCAGTTGGCAGTACTTTTTCGTTGCCCGCACAAGGCCCAGCTATACAATTAGGGCATTATCTGAGGACACTCCAGCCACCTTTACTTGTATTGAGAGATCGTGTTATGTATGATGTATTGTCCTTTTAAGAGGTGTTTTGATCATTGTAATTAATTGATTTATTAGTTTGGCTAATTTATACAAATATTTAAGCTGAGGGAATGCAATGTTTTGTGAGCACTGAGAAAGAGCTGTGAGCTTTGTACCTATATATATTTCACTACAGCATTTTATTAAAGTTTTACAGTGTGACGTTTGGATTTGGGATTGTTTTACATGCTTTGGCTATTCTTTGGAGCCTTTGGTTGCTTAATTAATTTTCTTGGTGTTCATTTATAAACATATATTTCTACATGATATTTCTAATAAATATGTAATATAATATGAAAATATTGTAAAAATATGAATTACTTAAAATATTCTCTTTAAGGTATTAAAGTTTAGCGGATGTAAGCTTCAGAAACAGGGGTGATAGAAATCAATCCAGTTATACCTTGTTCTCTGTTGGCTTGTAATGCAAATTGCCAATACATTTCTCTGTCCTCAAGAAGGTCTTCCCATTGACCTCCTCTAGGATTTTTTTTAAGTTAACACACACAATTTTAACTGGCTATTCTCACATATTCTTGAATGTTTAGCTAATGAGTTAGTTTCAATATTATAAATATTGTATATGTGTTAAATTAATTTTTTGCATCAGTTTCTGTTTTTCCTATGTAAAAGGAGCCACAGACAACACATTTACATATATAAACCATCCCTAAACTGTTACAGTTGTAGTACTGTTGCACATTTGTCTATTCTGCTAACAGTATTAATACTACAGTAAACTCTCAGTCAAGCAACCGGCACAAAAATAAAAAATCAAAGATATGCAGTACAATTTTCATGGGTTGCACTTTGTTTTCCCCTCAAAAATATACCTTACATTTTTAGAGTTTGAGTTTTAAAAAAGGAAGATAGGAATAAATTCCCTTTCTCCCCAACGTGAGAACAAGTCAAACCAAACAAATAGTTCAGGGTACAGTATTAGTCAGGCCGATTTTTAATAACTCTCAACCAACCAAAAACTACAGATGTTCATCGTGTTTCACTGTTGCAGTCATTACTCTTGGGTTATCCTGCTGGCAGGCTACCCCCAGTCGGCCTGAATTCCAAAGTCTTGGTCTGGCATCGGTTGCTGTCGCCTCTTCCCTGACGTCAGTGCGCCAGGGGTATAAAAGATGCAGCCGACGCCATTTTCTTCAGTTTTTCTTGCCGCGCGGTGCCCGATGCAAAAGCAGTTCGCAAGTGCCGGTCGGCCGAATCGAATTTCAGATCCAAAGTCTTCATTAAAACTAAGTACCCCATTGGGGAAACTTTTTTTCATGCTCCAGACCGATGTCAGAAAAAGTTAACAATTGTATTTCTTGTGGGAAGCAAATACCTCATAAGGATTTTCATTCTTGCTGTATTCCTTGCCTAGGCCCTGATCACGATGTTGCTAGCTGTCGGTTTTGTGCTAGATTTAACCAATGCACTATTAAGCGTTGGTACGATTTTGCGTTTCATTACTTTGGCCGAAGGTTTAATTATATAATGCCGTCGGAAATGACCGGAGTTTACAAAAAACGCAAGGAAAAGGACAGGCATCCGAGGTCCAAAACCGACGACGAGGCCCCTGCTAGGCCAGTCGCCGGTTCTCAGTGAGGCGCTTTCGCAGCCCCTGACACCCGCTACCGACTCCCACGTGGAGCCGACTAGGCCTCTGGATACTCAAGGTATTGGACCCTCGGAAACTATTTCCTCAGATGGGTCCGGAGCCGCTGAGGAGGCATCGGCTTCTGAGGGTGTTTTCAGACCTACACAATTATATGTCAAGCCTACCTCAGCTTCAAAGACTAAAACAGCTCTAAAGACAAAGAAACAAGTACAGCATTCTCCTGGACAGACCCATGCCTAAGAAACAGATGCTTAAAATGGCCGAAGACCTAATTACTTTGATCAGGGGTTCCCATCCCCCTCCTGATAAGAGGCCTAGGCAAGAGACAGAATATGACTCATCAGATCAGGTTTCAATTTCCTCTGACTCCTCTTCTGAACAGGAAAACTCTCTTCCTCCTTATGAGGATTCAGATGCTGAAGAATCTATCCCTTCAACCTCACTGCCTGAGGATTAAACCTTCTACTGCTTCTTTCTTCTCTCTCCTTTAGCAAGAAGACCGAAAAGATAGAGAAGGACAGACCTATGGACAGGAATGCTAAGTCCCAAGGGAAAAAGTGGAAGGATTGCAAACTGTCCTAGTCTATAGAAGGATTGCTGGAGCAAAAAGTACACAACCCTTCATCTCCAACCACTTTGAGTCCATTATTGGTGGATTGGCCTCAGTCTCCAACACCACTAGTGTCAGATTCCTTTGACTCCCCAGCCCTCAGTATACCCATCCCATTTTTTGACCAAGGGCCCTACTGCTGCTTTGGCTTTACTGCAGTTTCCCTTCTGTCCTTTTAACTCTGCATAGTTTTCTCAGAGGTCATCCCCTCTCCCTTCCTTGAGTCTGATCTTCCAGGAAGTCATCCAAGCTTGTAGCTTTTTTTATGCTGGATTGGGAGCCACAAGCCTTCAGATGTGGAACCACTGATGGTATCCTTGCAGGCTCAAATTCAGCTAGGTATCATCCTTGTCTTATCGGCTGTGAAGTCTGAGGTGTTATCTTCGTCTTTTCTCCCCCAGCTCTGTTGGATCCCAGGATCTGAAGTAGATAACTTCATTTGGTCTGCAACCTGTGAGTATCGGATCCGTCCTCGGATCAGAGCCGGCAGCTTTACCTAGCTAAAAGATCCGAGCTCCTAGCTCCTCCCCTACCCATAATCCCCTGCTACACATCCCCCATCCCCAGATCTAGTTTGCCGCGACTTGTAGCAGCTTCTAGAGACGAGCTCTTAGGCGTGGGTGAGAAATTTCCAGTTTGATAAAAACCTTTTAAAATCATTTTTTTCTAAATTTCTTTGGTGTGTGTGTTTTGTTTAGCCCCCTTTATCGACTAATATATTTAGTGTATTTTTTTGTGGTAAATTTACTTCAAATTTTGTTTCATTCCCTCCCCCTAGTGCGTGAGTGTGTGGTGTGATGGCTGAAGGGCCTAAAGCCATTTTTTCTAAATGCACTGAGTGTGGTCATAAGCTGTCCCGAGCCGATGGCCACACTCAGTGCATTATTAGCCTGGGGGTGGCCCATTTATCCACCAGCTGCCAGGTTTGTGTGGCTTTCAACCCCCGGGCTATCGGGGATAGGAGGAACAAGCTAATCCTGGCGGGATTGTTGCCCCCGGATTCTTCTTCCTCCTCTTCCTCTAAGGCACCGGCTGCGGCTTCAGTGCCTCCCAATCCCCCTCCCTTGTTGGGGACTCGAACTCCCTCTGCTTCTCAGGGTGAGGGGGACTCTTCTTACTCTTCTAAAGAAAAAAGGAGAGAGAAGAACCGGCACAAGCATAAAAGGCGGGCTGAGTCTCATCCCTCAGCCCCGCCAGCGAAGGTAGCTAGTCCCGCTAAGAGGGCCTCTGGTTCTCCTCATTCTCGGCTCCGTTCTCCTTGCTTTTCCCCGGAGCCGGAAGAGGAGTACCGGTCTCCCTCGAGGTCCTCAAGGTGGCCCTCCAGGCCCGCCTCTACGACCTCCTCCAGATCCACCAGAAGCTTGACTGACGCTGATTTGGACCGGATGATGCATCGTTTCCTGCAGGCTCAAATGCAGATGGGGGTGCTCCAGCCTCCCCCCCCCCCCCTCTGGGGGGGGGAGCTCGGCCCCTTTCTTTACCCCAATTGCTCCTTCTCCGACCCGGTTTAGGGTTTCGGAGTCTTTGGATCCCTGCCGTTTCAGACCTGGGGAACCATCGGCGCCGACTGTCTTGATTACTTCGACACCAGCCTCGAGCGTGTCTGATCCTAGCTCTCGGGGCCGAGAGCCGAGCGTCTGATCCGTGGGGGGAACTGTCTTCAGCGCCATTTAGGTTGGAGCACACTTCCCTCTCGGGTCCGACTGCTTCGGCTCCGATGCCGATCCCTGCATTGGAGCCGAGGGAGCTGCTCTCGGAGCCAGGGGAGAGCGGTTCGCCCTCTGTGTTTGATGCAGTGGAGAGGGTTCTGTCGAGGACTTCCAGATCCCCGGTCTGGGCTGCGGATCCATCCATCACTCCTGCGCATTTGGGCCTGTCCTCCGTCATCCGGCCACAGGGACAGCCTTCATCGGCGCTCCAGTTGGTTCCCGTAGAGGAACAAGACCCAGTGGGTGAGCCCTCCTCTGATAGCCCCACCGAGGAGGTTCCTCACAAACGGAAGTGCAAAAGGAGGCACCTGGACTCCCCCGAGTCCCTCACGGAGGACACAGACTTGGAGGAAGGGGAAGGTTCCCCACGGTCACCCCCTGAGGATATTTCCTTTGGAGACATCATGGAGATGTTACGAATCAGAGGAGGGAGGTCTGCCCAAAAACCTTCCTCTGACGAGTCTGTGTTCCTGAAGGCGTTTGATGCAGGCCTGTCTACTTCTTGGGTGTGTCCCTCCCCCCCCCCGGCTGACCCCCTGGTGGATTTAATTACCACCAGGGCTTGGAAGGAGCCGGACACCGTGGAGCCAATCCCCAGAAGGCCAGACAAGATACTTAGTCCCCCTTCTGATAGGCTGGCATGGTCTAAAGGTTCTCCAGTGGATGCCATGGTGGTGGCAGCTGCCATCACGAAGGAACTAGCGCAGGAGAGTTCCTTGGTCCACCCTCCAGATAAGGAATCTCGGACGTTGGACTGCATTGGAAAGCGGATGTTTGCTTCAGCTACCTTCTCTGTAAGGGCGCTGACCTATATGGCACACGTCATCAGACTCCAATGAGACTTGATTAAGGAATACGCTGGAGCCCCCCCGGAGTCCATGGCGGCCGAGGACAAACGCACCTTTTTGGCTCGCATGGCCACTCTGAAATCTATTACTAACACATCTATGCGGCTACTCTCCCATGCCACGGAGGGAGTGGCTAGAGCCAGCGGAGCAGGCATCGCTCTGCGGCACCATACCCGGCTCCGCCTTTGCGGAACCCTTCAAGGCGTCCTTTGCGAACGAGATCTTTGACGGTTCTACGCTCTTTGGCAAGACCATCCACGACACGCTGCTCCAAAGCGAGAAAGACGCTGTCTGCCATCGGGATCCGCTTCTCTAACCCTCAACGGTCCTTCTAGAGGAACCAGAGGGGGCAAAAGATGATGTGCTTTTGGAAATCACAGCAGTCCCGTCCTGCTTCGGACCCCTCGTCCTTCAGAGGCAGAGGAGGACAAAATGGACGCCGGCCCAGAGGCAGAGGGGGGCCGAGGAAATTCTGGTCTCGAGAACCTTTCTCGGAGAGGCCCATGCAACAGCCCCGAGGGCTTACCCGACTGTCCCTCTCTGGAGGCAGTTGGGGGGCGTCTGTCGAAGCACCTCCAAACTTGGGAGTCCCTTACTACGGATCGGTGAGTGCTCCGAATTATATCCAGAGGTTATTCCATTCCCTTTCTGAGTCTTCCCCCTCTTTTGAAACACCTCCCCGATGTCCCACCCGATCAAAGGGAGGTGGCAGCTTCAGAAATTTCGAAGCTATTAGAAAAAAGAGCCATCCAGCACATCCCCCCAGGCCAGTCCGGATTGGGAAATTACTCCAAGTTCTTTTTAGTGCCAAAAAAGACAGGGGACCTGAGGCCTATCCTAGACCTCTAATCTCTAAACCTGTTCATCCCCAAAGAGAAATTCCGGATGGTTACTCTGCATTCTGTTCTCCCCTTCCTACAGGAGAATGACTGGATGTGCTCCATAGACCTCAAGGATGCGTACTACCACATTCTAATGGACAGACAATCCAGGAGGTTCCTCCGCTTTCGGCTGGGAGCCAGTCACTATCAGTTCAGGGCTTTTCCGTTCGGCCTCACCTCAGCCCCCAGGGTGTTCACCAAGGTCATGGCAGTGGTCGCAGCCCACCTGAGACTTCAGGGCATTTGGGTCTTTCCATACCTGGACGACTGGCTCCTCACCACCTCCACCAGGCATCAGCTCTGCCAGGGATTATACCCTGGCTCTTACTCAGCGTCTGGGTATTACTGTAAACCTTCAAAAATCGTTCCTTCATCTGGTGCAGGTTCTGGAATTTATAGGGCCAAGATAGATACACGCCACTCCAAGGCCTTTCTTACAACAGACAGGTTGCGTAGTTTGTCTCTTCATGTTTTGGCAACTTTCCAATCCCCAGCCCCACCTGCGGAATTGGTCCTGAGAGCTTTGGGCTCCATGGCGGCAGCCATCGGTCTGTCGCCCTTTGCGCGACTGCGCATGAGAATTCTTCAGTGGACTCTTCAGGCCCAATGGTCACTTTTACTGCACCCCTTGAACACCCCGATTCCCTTGAGCAGGGTTTGCAAGGACTCCCTTCTCTGGTGGCTTCACTCTCAGGAGCTGCGAGAGGGGAGACGGTTTGTTATGCCTCAGCCCCAAGCCATGTTGACCACGGACGCTTCTCGCCTCGGGTGGGGGGGGGCACGCTGTGGGCAGAACCGTCCGAGGCACGTTGACTCCCTCAGAGACCGTTCTGCATATCCATGTTCTGGAGATGAGGGCGGTGCTTCTGGCATTGCAAGCCCTACAAGACCTTCTTCCTCCGGGAACTATTGCAATTCAGACAGACAACATGGCTGTAGTCTGGTACATCAGCAAACAGGGAGAAACCAGATCTTATCCCCTTTGCCGAGAGGCTATGAGAGTTTGGGAATGGGCGATCTCCACCAACCGCTTTCTGGTAGCAACACACATTCCGGGCCGGACCAACATCCTTGTGGACAAGCTAAGTCGCTTGATCCTCACACCGTACGAGTGGTCTCTAAACCCGTTAGTAGCAAAACAAATCTTCCTCAAATGGGGTCTACCTTGCTGCAATCTTTTTGCTTCTCCGGCAAACACAGTGCGGCAAATTTTTTGCTCTAATTCCCCCAATAGGGGAGAGTCCCAGAGACGCTCTGGTTCATGCTTGGCCCCCCGGTCTCCTTTATGCTTATCCCCCGCTTCCGCTCATGACGAAGTTCCTGCAGAAAGCCCATCGGTTGGGAGCAAGATAATCCTCATAGCCCCATTCTGGCCTCGCCAGATCTGGTTCCCTTACCTGCAGTCTCAGTGTAGTTCCTCCTTGGATCTTAGATCCCATTCCGGATCTAATTTCTCATCCTGCGGGATTACAACCTCCAAACCTGGGCGACCTCAAGCTCACGGCTTGGTTGATCCAGTTCCGCTGATAGCAAAGACTCTCCCGGTATCTCATCACCAGTGAACGCTGTTCTGGTAGCAGCACACAAACCTTCTTCCAGAAAAATCTACAGTAGTAAATGGAAACGTTTTTCCATCTGGGCCAAAGACAGGGGCTTAGACCCCTTTACTGTCCCTATTCCGACGATTCTTGATTTTCTGTCCCATATCTTTCATCAGGGAGCCAGTGCATCTACGGTTAAAGTACAGTTGGCAGCCATCTCTCATTTTCATGTTTGGGATCATGTAGGATCACTGGCTTCCACCAGGATTTGCAAAACTTTTTTAAAAGGCGCCTTTCTGTTAAAACCGCCAGTTAAGTCTGCGGTCCCACCATGGGACTTAACATTGGTCCTACAGGCTTTGACGGGCCCTCCTTTTGAACCGGCTGCTTCTGCTCAGTTGAAATTTTTATCTTGGAAAACAGACTTCCTGATTGCAATAACTTCAGCCAGGAGAGTGTCTGAGCTTCAAGCCCTCTGTATGAAACCCCCTTACCTAATATTTCATAAGGACAGAGTTTCTATCAGGACTAATCCTTCCTTCCTCCATAAAGTAGCCTCTGAGTCGAATATTAATCAGTCTATTGATCTGCCAGTGTTTTTTCCCCAATTTCCAGAACAAAGGGGAATACACATTACACAAATTGGATGTACATAGGCAACTGCGTCTTTATTTGCACAGGAGAGCAACCAACTGCAAATCTGATCAATTGTTTGTGTCCTTTGCCAAGTCTTCTCTAGGTAAACCTATTACCAAAGTTACTTTAGCCAACTGGATTTCACAATGCATCATTCAGGCCTATTTAGCTTCAAACAAACCGTACCTGTGGGAATCCATGCTCATTCAACCAGATCCATAGCTACCTCTGCAGCGTTCTGGTCTAGAGTCCCTATAGACATATGTTCAGCAGCTACTTGGTCCTCCTCTCATACATTCATTTCCCATTATAAATTGGATATGATATCCAGGAGTAGGGCTTCCTTTAGCTCCGCGGTGCTCTGGAATATTCTTCCTTGAGGGCCGCCCAAGGTTTCTAGGCAGCTGGGGACTCTGTCCCACAGGTTGCAGACCAAATGAAGTTAACTACTTCAGATAAAGAAGTTATGTACTCACCATAATGTTCCATCTGAGTAGGTAACTTCATTTGTCTGCAACCGACCCCCCCTCCATTCCCCGTAACCAGTTTTGTGCTTCTTAACCATGGGGTAGGATTACTCATGTTGTTAGGCAGTAGGTTACTGGCCTCTTTCGAGGGTCTTGTGAAGTTTTTATAGGCAAACTCGATCTGAGGATGGGGGATGTGTAGCAGGGGATTATGGGTAGGGGAGGAGCTAGGAGCTCGTATCTTTTAGCTAGGTAAAGCTGCCAGCTCGGATCCGAGGGCAGATCCGATACCCACAAGTTGCAGACAAATGAAGTTACCTACTCAGATGGAACGTTATGGTGAGTACATAACTTCTATTGTTTTGGTGCCATAAGTGTGTCTGCTACAGGCACAGACTACATCCTTGGTTTTCTCGACTCTGGTTTTATCTGACCCGAGGGTGCCCTGGAGCCAGTTTTTTTGGGTTGTTGCCCCAGTCTTGACCTTCAGGATCTCCAAGACTCCCTCCCCTTGGGTGCTTAGGCTCTTGACAACTTGGCTTCTGTTTTGACATCGGAGATTGAGTTGGCACTAGGCACCATTTTTTTGTTGGGTCCACAGGACCACTTGAGTCATGTTTCAACTATAGCCTCGAAGCTGGCTGTGTACTATGTGAATGGAGGACTGCAAGGACTATACCTCTTTTAGAAGGGTGGACCATCAAAGGATCCTGCAAACTATAGACCCATTAGTCTGACTAGTCTAGTATGCAAAGCCATGGAACGAATTGTCATGGAAATGATTAAGAAAGACATTTGTAGCCCACAGTCAATAGACCATCCTAGTTTGGTT